>NC_059203.1:62195497-62494354 GCF_020615455.1 Coregonus clupeaformis | reverse complement strand
ATCTTCTTTTTGTTTGTTTTCAGAGTCAGTAGAAAGGCCTCTTTAAGTGTCCTAAGTTTTCTACTTTGTAATATAATTACCTACAGTGTAAGCTATTAGTATCTTATGACCGTTCCACAAGTTGTATTCATTAATTGTTATAGTTCATTAAACAACATGAAACAGTCTTTAAACCCTTTACAAGTAAAAATCTATGACTTTTTTTAGTTTTTCGTTATCTTTGAAACGATCAAAAGAAGAGGCGTTTCTTGCACACACGAGTTCGTAACAAGAAGGATGGCTTTGCTCAATTTCCATAACATTTACTAAAACACCCATTACAGGTGTTTCATGGCTTCCATGTTGAAGTTCATGAACAAATATTGAAACAGAAATTAGGGCATATCTAAAATGCCTCTAAACATTATTTTGAATGGCAGGCTTGGTTTTACTAGTTAAACAAATGGAAAAGTGATCTTTGAAAACATGTGAAAAGTCAAAGATGTCAAGTGCCATAAAAAACATTCGTAACAGTAAAGACCCTGCCAACTAATATCACTTATAACCCAACATGTTTAGGTTTTGCATAATTACCAACAACAAACTTTGGGGGTGATCTTCAGAGTGCTCTATTTAACCCTTCACTTCTTCTGCACTCAATTTGTATGATTCAACCACACAGTGTACATCAGTTGCACAGAAATGGAAAAGTCTCGCCTACTCCACGGTACAAGCTCCAAATGTTTACAGAATCGTGGGTTGGATTATGATGAGCAGTCTGTTGTATTTCTGTATGTTGAATCGGGATTGATGTGTCATTCTATTATCATTTCATATGCGGGTGTTTAAATAATTTTACTCCTCTGTTACATGAGATTGTTAAGCGCGCTGTACGTTCAATAACCCAGTATAAAAAATTCAAAACTAAGATATCATATCATTCAACTGTTTCCATTCTTACAGGTATCTTGAATCACAATTAGAAGTAAGGAAAAATGTATTCACATAAATGGAGAATTTTTACCATCCAGTGTCCACCAACACCACATCTCACTGTTCTTCAAGTAAAATGTGTTTTATTTAATTTCTGTGGGCATCTGCAATTGGATTCTTCAGAATCTTCTCAGTAGCTCAAAAAAACTTCAGAAATCTATACGTCTTCAAACAAAGATAAAGGTGAAATGTAGATAGGGCCACACCTCATATAAAAGAGCCCTTCTGCCCTCTGATGTCACCTCTCACCTCTGAAACTCTCTTGCTCTCCTCAGCCAGCACATTTGCTCTGTTCACTTTCCTATTACAGGTGGCATCAAAGTTCACCTTAAGTATCGAGTTATCAGCTCCCATCTTTTGTTACATTCAAAGAAAATTTTATTTGAAAAAATGTCACTTTACACTTTTATACTTATTTCATGTTGTAAGCCAGCATATAAACAGCTGTTGAACATCAGCTAAGCTTAGCTGCATAGAAGCAATAACCTATTCTTTAACCTATAAGACTAGTTTGCATCTTACCCAATATATAAACATCTACCTTGTTTAGTTCAAGCCCACTAAGCGTTCACTGGGCTTAACGTCATAGCCATCAAATTGGGCAATGATACAAAGGAAAGGCCATCATTCCACAATGCATTATCATGGGTCAAATGAAACTGTATATTTGTCCACTGTGTGCTTTCCATAATCTTCATAAACGCCTTAGCACAACTTTACTACTAAACAGTGTAAACATGTTGTATCTCAACAGGAGGGTAGCTAGGAAAAACATCTTGACATCAAGAGCATTATAGAGACAAGTGACTGCAAAATTAACTAGAGGATGGCAGTAGATCTTTGGAGGTGGAGTGTAATGTGCATCTTATTACCATATTATTATGAATGCCTCTACACATCACATTTGAGTCAAATAAGCGAAGACATATCATTAATAGAAGCGAAGGCTAAAAATACATCTGGCTGAAGCTTGACAGCCATGATTTTCAGTGTTCTGCTAAGACAAGCCTCATTAGATCCTTTAGCTAATTGTTTCTTCAGTAGGTTACTAGCCCAGTTCTTGTTACCTATATGTTACATTATTACTGGTTATTCTCATTCCAGCCTGTGCTGATTTAGCTGTTTCTAAGCCCAGTGGCGACATTGGTGCTTTTTACTTTGGTCCAGTTACTTGCTGTTTCATGCATTGGAGTTGATGAGTCCCAGCCCATAGAATTTGATCGGCGCACTTCGCTTGCCTGCCGGCATGTGCAAGCAGCCCAATGTGGTTCGTCTCCCTCTCTGTTCAGTGGGGGCTACCTCATAAGATCCACCCCTCATGGGCGGCAGTCATGGATGCTGCAGGACTCTCGTCTATACCTACCACCTCACTCCAGTCAGCCAGAGGAGGAAGAGGGCAGAGGCGCAAACCCATCCCCATCCTCTTCACCCTCAAGTGGTGTCAGTCGTGGATGGCAGATATTGCTCATTGATGTCTGCCAGCGGGCGGGCCTGACTCAATCTTAAGTGGCGCAAACCCGTGAGGTGTGCTGAAGGAACTATAAAGTCCCAAAGCCAGCGACTCCTCCCATGGTGTGGCACCAGCATGATTAGACAAATCACTTTGCAGCAAGAATGTCAAGGACATGAAGAAGGCTAGCCTCAGCAACTGCAGTGAGTCTGACCTGTCACTGTTAGCCCACCTGGACCAGTGCTGTCAATGACAGTCCACTTCTCTCCTAACGTGAGCATGCCACTTATCATCTATCTACAATGTATCTGCCAAAACACTGTCAGGCTTTGAGCATTACATCACCACCTGATTTACAGAACCCCGATTGATGCTAAAGGCCTAATCTCCCTATAGTTGTGGCTAACCTTAGATGTGGATCTTAGAATATGGCATGCAATCACAGACCTCCAACCTCAGGCCTCCAGGGTGAAGTAGGCTGGCTGTGGCAGTCACCATGACCTTGCAGTGCCATGATCCTTGCAGTGGTGGAAGGCCTTGTGGCTCGGCCTGTCTAGCCCTGTGGCTCAAATTATCTCTCTGTATCCAGGCATCATACCAAAACCTGGTAAAAATACAATGAAGTGAGCTTCATCCATCAGCCTCCAGAGCGTCATTTCTGAGTGAACAAAAGTCTCCTGACCTGTGGGCTCACCTTCAACAGAGCAGAGACTGCATTTATATCAGTCCAGCTGACCAGTCCCTGGTTGGAAGGGAACAGACTGGTTCAGCATGGTGTCAATCAATCCAATTCAAAAAGTCAATGACACCTAAATGGTTGCGTAAATAAGATGAAACATGTGCATTCTTACACAAACACTGAGTCGAGAGAAAGAAATAAGACGCAAGCAGAAGGATGAGTTCGCAATTTGCTGAGCCAGTCAAGGCGTAAATTAAACGAAGGGCTTGCAAGTGTGACTTTTGAGGTGACAGACATGATCTTAAAATTAATTTCTGTTCATTAATAATCACTAGACCTTAACCAAAGCATCAGTTCAGCGTGTAAAAAATATTTGACAGCATTAAATTATCCACCAGCAATTGTCAGATTTCGCAGTCAATTTTCTCAATCTCTCTCTCTCATTCTTGTTCTGGTTTGGGAGCGGACCTACAATCATTCTCAACTTTTACCTGCAATACTCCAACTCATGCGCTCTCCACCAGCGACCAGAAGATCTATCAGCCACCTTTGACTTCATCCTTCCTCAAGTTTTCCCTTTATTAACACTATCATTCCTTTCTGTTTTAATTTCCCATATTCGCCCTTCCAATGCAACACCTAAACTATCGATTTTGTTTCCGAACACATTGGAAGAGGATTCGCATTTGCCCTCAAGACTCAGCCCATACTCTACTGAGACCCTGCGCATAACCAATCAGTTCCATTCTTCCTTCTCTCCCTTCGTTTCATTTATATTTTCCCACTATCTGCGCGCTAACACTTTAATTTTCTCAAAAACGACAGTTCTTATAATCGCTTCTTATATATGGATCAATTGTTATTGGGTTATCCATATGGTTTCTCCTCCCTTTTTCATATAAAAAAATCTAATAATCAAAATTTTCTACTGACTCATAAACTACCCAAAGTCGCTCCGCTTACTATTCGCCTTCCTATCATAACATACTGTGCTTATCCACCCATGGCAAACCCTGTACATTTGTGTTCTCAGAAACATCGATCCACTGATAGAATCATGGAATAAGCAGCATCGAAAAATTCAACTTTTATCATAATCGAGTGGAGGAAGCAAGATACCTCGCCAATAAAGAAGACTAAACGAGGTTTCGGAACTAAGCGAGATGGCCACAGTTAGAAGGGACCAACCTCGAGCAGTGGTTGTTGAACGAGGGCAGGCAAGTGCAGTCTCTACAGTGCACTATTCGAATGAAGGCCCTATGTCACATATCATCTGATGATTTAGAGGCGTCCTTATTTCTTTCGTTTTATGCATTCAATCCTCCATCCTTCAACTCCCTCACCCATCAAGTTCCTTTCCCATACTAAAAATCTCAAGATCCTGCCAGCAGCATCCACCAACATGGACGAGGTTCCACTCTGATTCTCCGTGAACCCTTTCATGGAAAAGCGGGGACCATCTCTGTCTTGCTCCTCTTATATTAATTTCCTTTTCTCGCCTGCCAATAATGCCCTTTCCATCCACTTTATTTTTCAAGAAAGACCTTGCAAAACTTTCCCTCGTCATCAAAGCTAGCCCGAAGGGATAGATGGATGAGGAAAAGATGAGTGGAGTGGCTGAGAGAAATTTACGTCAAAGACTGGGGTCTTTTCCACAGCTCCGTCCCTATTGATCTACGACTCCCCATGCTGTGGCCATATCACCGACGCTGGCGTCAAAAAACAAGTGAAGCAAACTAATTGGAGCGCTCGTCATTCCGGGTGGATTAACTAAAGAACTCCAGCCGCTAGATATTAGGTGTCAACAGGGCGTTTCAAAGCTGGACTACGGGCTGCGTGGGGAGCAGTGGATAACAGGAAGGCTAATACACGTTCACCAAGACGGGGAGACAGCGCGCCGGGCGACTTACGCTACTATCTGCCAATGGATCGTGGATGCCTGGGCCGATATATCAGTCTCAACTGTGGTCCGGCTTTCACGAAGGCAGGAATAATTTCTGAACTGCCAGGCAAACGCGTTACACTGACTCGGATAATGACGAGAGGGAGCCGGGCAGGTTGGATGCCGTAGTCGCCCCAACTGTTCAATTCGATACTGGGAAGAAGAAGAATTCGAGGGGATTTCGTGGACGGGAATGAACTGAAAAGTGAGCTTTACAGTCTTATACGACATCTGAACAATGTTGAGTTATGCACTAACGTTTGATTTAGTGGTATCAGACTGTTTCTTTTTACTACGGTGTTTACTTGAATCAGGGAAAAGTTCCCCTCCCGTTTGGGAGAAAAGTGAGCAAGGCTGGGAGATATTGTTATACTGCACATTAACGTTTGAACAACGTTACCATGGGAGTGAACGGAGTTGTCAGAACGCTTAATAAGTTTGACTTTACCTCTGACTGTTTTGTTACGACATTCCCTTTAGCACAGCTCCATCTAGTGGATGGCTGTACGCAACCCCCAGTCAAACGTTTTGGCGACTGCAGTATCTTCTATTCTATGCGCTTATAAATTCAGTCCCCCTATATATGGAAAAAAACAGTTCTAAAATAGGCCATTCATTGATGCGCCTTATAATCCAAGTCGCCTATATAGTGGAAAAATACGGTACTTTGAACTGGACTGTGTTTAACAGCTGTGGTCATGAGTAGAGTAGATGTGCTTGTTTTTAGATCAAAGCAACAGCTGCATGTAGCCACGTGTGCACATTTCTATTCATACGCTAGTTAGTTATTAGCCCAGTTATAGATCAGTTGTAGTCAGCAATAGTGCGTGATTGCTTCCCTACAAGAGCACGACTTGCATACATTTCTAGACATCTTCGAAAAAGCAGACAGGTAAAGAGCTTTTTTTGTCTTAAAGGGCAGTGTTGTATTTTTTGAGACACGATTGAATGAGTTAAGTAGCTCAATTACGTAGAGGGTAGCATAATTTGTCTGATTCTGTGATAATGGTATGGGAAACTTTTGTAAAGTGATTTCTTGCATCAAACACAAAAAACATTTTCAGTCACCTCACCTTGTCTGAAGGACAAGTGGATAAACAGGTTAATGTCAAAAGCCCTGCACGTTTAAAAAAAAAAAAAGTAATCTCATGGAATGTAGGTCTACATTGAACACCACACACACTGCTACTGTAGGCTGGGAATGATAGAACAGCCCCTATTTCGCGTTAAAAATGTTATGGGATGCATTACTCATATCAATTGTTTTTTATAAGTACGCCACTCTGGTAGGCATTACATTATGATCAAATAGCCAGTAGCCTACTTGGCCACTGTTAAAACTGTAACTTAAAGCTGGTACAGCCTCAGCATTCACAGTAAATGCGTGCGGAAGTTTCACAAATTTTCACCAATGTTCAAGTTTGCACTCAGCAGAACTGATAATTTGCTCAGTGCCTAAAAAAATTAGAGGGAACATTGGCTTAAAGGCAGGTACATGTCTAGAAACCCTTAGATTGGTCACTTTCACTGGAGTGATGGACAAACTAATGTTCCTTCGATTGGCCAGTCCAGTGTTGGTGATTGGCTATTTGAGCTTCTGAAGCGCCTTCTGTTTTGCCTTTAGCCAGCTAGGTTTGAGCAGTAAGCGCCCTAGACATCTTGGGGAACCCAGCAGATTGATAACCAAAATGAATTGAAAATAAATTTCTAATAGTTACTATACCTTGAGTAGAATGAATCTACTTGCTAAAGTATACCTATCATATTAACGTTAAATAGCAACATTTGTCTGTAAGCAGAAATTAAAGCAGACAGTCAGCACTACTCAAACACCATAAAACAAGTCCTCTAATTGCAGGCAGGAACAAATATTTTGGTTATTAAGCCCAAGGACACACACAGCACATGGGGATTTAGGAATTGTACTGAAGACACAAAGGGAGAATCTGCTACCTGCTAAACTGACATATGATAAACCAGCTAAACTCAGGTTAACGTTCAGAATCAGCTTTTGCAAATACTTTTTGCACGTACAGGAATTTGACTGCTAAATGGTACTGCCACAATAAACAAAATATACAGACAGATGATGAGCAGAATATACAATGAAATATATAGATGCAGAATTTCCACAGATCCACATACACTATGAACGCAATAACACTCACATTACAAATTATGCATTTAAGAGATTGTCAAAAGAGCAATGTGCAGTTCTGGGATGATAGCGCAGGGGTGAATAGTCTGTGGATGAATAGCACAGAGTGCAAAAGTCCATGGATGAGGGATCATCGTGGACCAGGTGGCCGAAGTTGTGAGGGCCACGGCGCGGGGGAAGAAACTGTTCAGGTGGCGGGAGGTTTTGGCCTGATCCGTTTGTCCGGGGAGGGGATGGAAGGGGTCGGCGATGATCTTTCCTGCACGCTTCCTTGCCCCTGGAGTCGTGCAGGGACCTCGATGGAGGGCAGGTGGCAGCCAATGACCCTCTCAGCAGAGCTGCGACAATCCGTTGCAGTGATGGAGGTGGTGAGGATGGACTCGATGATGGTCATTTAGAGCTGAAGCAGTACACACAGCATTCACTGGGAGGAATGAGGACAAAACACCATGCATTCACCAAACATTGCACTGAGGAAAACCAGATTTGTTTTCTAGTAATTGTCTGATTAGGAACTACCATTGTCTATCATTTACAGAAGCTCAAATGATTTCAATTTGGCATTGCAAGTTTTATTGAATATTGTCAGTGGTACAGGAGTAAAATCACATAAGGCAGGGTTCCCCAACTGGTGGCCCGTGGGCGAATTCGTCCCGATGTGGTGATTTTATTTGTCCTTCCAAGTTGAGCAAAAAAATTTAGTTAAACATTTGTTTTTATATTGCTGGACACCAGCAAATCAGCTCCAAGTGATTTTAATTTTGGAAATCTGTTCCAAAGTATTCCCACGCATAGTAGAGAGATATATGTGATCGTGTAAAGTAGATGCAGGGAGTCAGGAAGCAGGTGCAGATGGTGAGTTTAATAATAACGAACATGGAGAGATACAAAACAAGAGAAGCATCTGGACATGAAAACTGAACCAATACTGCCTGAAGAGTGATGCTAGGGAGTGCTAGATAAAGGGGAAGTAATCAGGATTGTGATGAAGTCCAGGTGTGCCTCATGATGAGGCGCAGGTGTGCGTAATGAGGGTTGCCAGGTGTGCGTCATGATGGGTTACCAGGATCGATGGTTTGTAAACCGGCGACGTCGAGTCCCGGAGTGGGGAGTGGGAGTAGACGTGACAGATCGTAAACAAATTCAAGCAAGATTTGAAATGATTATGTTTGAGTCAAATATTCTATCTGTTTGGGCTTCTTGCGGTCAATTTGCAGCCTACAAATTATTTGTAATTATGTTCTGGTCCCAGAAACACATAAATGAGCATACAAGTATGTTTAAGCATACATGACTGTAGGGATTGTGGTGCCATACCTTTAGCTCCCAGGTGCAGCAGAGCTGTCACACTAAAGTTTAAGTTGCAGCAGATGTCTTGACCACACCCTGGCTGTTGTCCAGACAGCGGTAGCGCTGGAAGGTGTCCCAGGCACGGTTTGTGTCCACGTCACCTCCCTCAGAACCAGTGAAGATCTCCAGGTTCTTACAGTGGGGCATCAGCATAATCTATAGAGTGCAGAACAATACAGGATATGGAATTAGATTTAGTACGGAGTCCAAGTCCCAATTTATAATCCTTGTAAAATCCATAGACATAGGTAAAAAGGTAAACAAAAGTAGGGCACTGGAGTTTGAGGAAGGTGGAGCGAAACATATGTGCTGAGTTGTGTAAGGCATAAGATGAGTTGGTGACTCACTGGTCCAAACATGGCGTCCTCTGCCTCGTTGGTGTAGTGGTCCTGCTCAATGAAGTAGAAGCCTGACTCCACCTGGTCAAAGTGTTATCTCTACACACACTGACCTGTCTCCTGAGAACAACTGTAGTGAGAGAAATGAAAAGAAGATGTCAGAAAATGTCAGAGTTCAATTGGAGTTGAAACGTTTTAACATCTTAATGTTGCATTCAAGTTAACAGTCCCATTTAAAGACTGCTGTGGCTATATCAAAAGAGGCAACTATAGATAATCATTTAGCTAAATAAGTGATAACACACGATGTAGGACTGTAGGGCAATTCCATGGCCATAGAGTTTTGCTAACGCTCAGATTTTTCAAACAAAAACCAATGATGTCAAAGTGAAACAAACCATACAACTCTATGCACAAGGACTACTTTTAACAATTTGCAATCATTGGTTTGTTTAACATACATTTTAAAGGGAAAAATCTGAGTCTCAGCATCACTCCGTTATCGTGGAATTGCCCTGTACCAATCCATGCCACTTGTCAGTCAGCATGGCTCAGTATTGAACAGCTTGCTGTCATTTCATGCCCAACCCACCTCGTGGAGAGCTATCCTCCTATAGGTTTTCACCTCATCCCTTACCTACACTACTCATATTATTTAGCATTAGCTAGGTTTCCATCCAATTGGTGACAGAATTTCATGCGAATATTCAAAAATATGCATTAAGAAAATATGCACATTTTCACACCAGTGGTGTGTTTCCATCAAACTGATGACGTAGTGCACACAAAATGTACTTTTTCCGCTTAAGTTCTCATGTACCAAATAGAAATCTAATGTTCAATGCGTTTCCATCGCATTTTCAACTCGATAATTCAACGATAATTCTGTCACAAACTGTTGCCTGTGCCTTCTCTGGTCTTGGCACGTGCACTCTAGCCAACATCTTGCAGATAGGCCTACAGTGCTGGTAGGCTCTGCGGGTAGGTTAGTCTACATTATGAGATTATTATGGATAAGAGTGAGAATATTTTTATTTGTCAAACGGCAGTAAATCATCGATCATCATGTCACCAGAATAAGACCCTCGACATTTGTTCGAAAGGAGCATTAAGCTCATACCGTGCACTTTCACCACCCTGTGAAATCATAATTTATTTAATCTGTAGCCTAATAATCTGCATGGTTTCACGACCATTTCATCACATGACTCCAAATGTATTTCAATATGATGGTTATTATATAACATTTGCGTATAAAGGCATTTCCACTGCCGTTTCTCACGTAACATTTTTCACAAATATCCCAGTATAGAAACCTCTTTCTGACCAATAGAAAGAAGCTGGTCATCATCCTCTCTACGTGACAAATGTCCAATGCACAATGTCTTCATACAGCATCAAATAAATTGGAGGAACTCTCAGTATCACTAATGATTAAGTTACGGGCGTTATTGGTGGATGACATGGTTACCTGCAGGAAGTCCCCAGAGTGCTGTGCATAGAGGAGAGCCAAGTTACCCTACTTGGAACAGAATGGACTCCTGTATCTCCTGTCTCTGTCAGCTGAGCAGAGAACAACTTCACCACCAGATATTAGTGACAGTGGACTTGTAAAAGTTATCATCTTTATTTAAATCAGATTGTATCTCAAAGTATGCGGTTAGCGATTTACAATATTGGCTATTATTTTACCTTCCACTTTCATCTGTATGGTCAAAAATCCGGTTAGAGTGTAGTCATGCCATGATTGGTCCAAAAATCGGAACAATTGCGTTTCAGTAGATTGCTACAGGCTATGTTCATTGGCAAGCAGTTGCGAGAGCAAAATGAAACATTTGTGTGAGAAAATACTGCTCGCTCAAAGTCACACTCGTAAGCTCTCAAGTTTAATTTGCGCGCACCACGCTAGCCTGCACTCACGGGACCTGTCCTCTGCTGGCCCGACCACATGCGCAATCTCGCGCCCGTTCGACCTTTGAATCGGATTTGACACCATACTCTGAGACCACCCATTTAATGGAATTTGAAACCAGTAGTGACTGGCGACTGACTCGGCATGCACACTAAAGCAGGAAATCCCCTCTATTACTTCCTGATTCCCCAAAAAGGGGGATGGGTTTGCCCCATTCTGGACCTACGGGTCCTCAACAGCTATCTGACGAAGTTCACATTCTGTATGCTTATGTTCAACGTGCTGTCTCGCTCTATTCGTCGAGGTGACTGATTCAACTCAGTCGACCTGCCAGAATACTTATTTTCACATAAGCTTCCTGCCAGCACACAGGAGGTTTCTGAGGTTTGCTTTTCAAGGCACATCCTACGAATACCTCGCTGTCCCATTCGGGCTAGCACTAGCTCCCTGAACGTTCAGCAAGTGTGTAGAGGCAGCTCTCACACCCCTGAGAAACAAGGAGCTGAGAGTCTGCGCCTACATATACGATTACCTGCTTTGTTCCCCATCCCGGGAACAATCGATACGAGACACAACTTCCCTTGTAACCTGCCTCTCCGAGCTAGGGTTCAAGATCAATCAGTAAAAGAGCTGTTTGGTGCCAACACAGAGAATATAATGCCTAGGCGTAATGCTTGATTCGCTCTCTTGTCAGGCAACACTCGGAAGACCGCATCGCGTCGTTCCAATAGTGCTGCGGTTGATGGTGTCCACCATCTCTGCCTACTGAGGATGAGAGACTTCCTGTGTTGGGTGTTTGCCCAACATTCAATCGCCAGAGAGAGGTGACTTCCGCATGTCTTTCGTCTCTCAGTCATGAGGAAAATGCAAAAAAACTGAGTATGGACCTCACAACTCCGCATTGCTCACATAAATTACCTTGAATTGCTGACAGTGCTTCTTTCAATAAAAAACGTTCTACCCTCCCTTCGGAATTGTCACATCTTGATCAGAATGGACAATACGACTGTAGTGGCGTACATCAACCGCCAGGGTGGCACTCGCTTCCTGTGCTTACACAGACTATGCGTCAGGATCATTCTGCTGAGCAGAACACACCTACTGTCCCTACATGCGATCCTGGTTCGAATCCAGGCTCTGTCGCAGCCAGCCGAGACCGGGAGACTCATGGGCGGCGCACAATTGGCCCAGCGTCGTCCAGGGTAGGGGAGGGAATGGCCGGCAGGGATATAGCTCAGTTGATAGAGCATGGCATTTGCAACGCCAGGGTTGTGGGTTCGTTTCCCAGGGGGGGGGGCAGTATAAAAAATATATATATACAGTGGGGAGAACAAGTATTTGATACACTGCCGATTTTGCAGGTTTTCCTACTTACAAAGCATGTAGAGGTCTGTCATTTTTATCATAGGTACACTTCAACTGTGAGAGACGGAATCTAAAACAAAAATCCAGAAAATCACATTGTATGATTTTTAAGTAATTAATTTGCATTTTATTGCATGACATAAGTATTTGATCACCTACCAACCAGTAAGAATTCCGGCTCTCACAGACCTGTTAGTTTTTCTTTAAGAAGCACTCCTGTTCTCCACTCATTACCTGTATTAACTGCACCTGTTTGAACTTGTTACCTGTATAAAAGACACCTGTCCACACACTCAATCAAACAGACTCCAACCTCTCCACAATGGCCAAGACCAGAGAGCTGTGTAAGGACATCAGGGATAAAATTGTAGACCTGCACAAGGCTGGGATGGGCTACAGGACAATAGGCAAGCAGCTTGGTGAGAAGGCAACAACTGTTGGTGCAATTATTAGAAAATGGAAGAAGTTCAAGATGACGGTCAATCACCCTTGGTCTGGGGCTCCATGCAAGATCTCACCTCATGGGTCATCAATGATCATGAGGAAGGTGAGGGATCAGCCCAGAACTACACGGCAGGACCTGGTCAATGACCTGAAGAGAGCTGGGACCACAGTCTCAAAGAAAACCATTAGTAACACACTATGCCGTCATGGATTAAAATCCTGCAGCGCATGCAAGGTCCCCCTGCTCAAGCCAGCGCATGTCCAGGCCCGTCTGAAGTTTGCCAATGACTATCTGGATGATCCAGAGGAGGAATGGGAGAAGGTCATGTGGTCTGATGAGACAAAAATAGAGCTTTTTGGTCTAAACTCCACTCGCCTTGTTTGGAGGAAGAAGAAGGATGAGTACATCCCCAAGAACACCATCCCAACCGTGAAGCATGGAGGTGGAAACATCATTCTTTGGAGATGCTTTTCTGCAAAGGGGACAGGACGACTGCACCGTATTGAGGGGAGGATGGATGGGGACATGTATCGTGAGATCTTGGCCAATAACCTCCTTCCCTCAGTAAGAGCATTGAAGATGGGTTGTGGCTGGGTCTTCCAGCATGACAACGACCTGAAACACACAGCCAGGGCAACTAAGGAGTGGCTCCGTAAGAAGCATCTCAAGGTCCTGGAGTGGCCTAGCCAGTCTCCAGACCTGAACCCAATAGAAAATCTTTGGAGGGAGCTGAAAGTCCGTATTGCCCAGCGACAGCCCCGAAACCTGAAGGATCTGGAGAAGGTCTGTATGGAGGAGTGGGCCAAAATCCCTGCTACAGTGTGTGCAAACCTGGTCAAGGCCTACAGGAAACGTATGATCTCTGTAATTGCAAACAAAGGTTTCTGTACCAAATATTAAGTTCTGCTTTTCTGATGTATCAAATACTTATGTCATGCTATAAAATGCAAATTAATTACTTAAAAATCATACAATGTGATTTTCTGGATTTTTTTTAGATTCCGTCTCTCACAGTTGAAGTGTACCTATGATAAAAATTACAGACCTCTACATGCTTTGTAAGTAGGAAAACCTGCAAAATCGGCAGTGTATCAAATACTTGTTCTCCCACTGTATATATATATATATATTGTGACGTCACGAGAGGCTACACAGCTTTCAGCGGGATTGCTCAAGTAGTGCAAGGAGACCAGGTTCAAACAAAACAAGGATTTTATTATAGGTCTTGGGAACTTAATCGAAAATATAACAAAATTCTGTTCTCTTGTGGCTCTTTAAGGGTTAACAGTTCAGGGATGTCTCTTCCACATCCAAAATCATAATTCTCACTCGCTCAGATAACTTTTTCCCCAGCCTTACTGTAGTCCACGTTGCAGCTAGTGGCCAACCCAGCAAAAAGTCCTTCCAAATGTCTCTCACGTATTTCCACAGGTGCATATATCCAAAGGTGAGTATTTCCCAAAGGTAAGTATCTCCAAATCCTTATATTCCTCATGGAAGTGGACGTGCAGCACTCTTGTCCTCCAGAGAGCCCAGGTTGGAGACTGTGTTTCTTCACAACCCACACACTCACCCTCAGTGTGTCTCTTCCCTTCCACAAACCTTCAGCTCATCAGCTCCTGATTTGTTTCAGCTGCGTGGGAAGCTTGGCCATAGAGGGGTGGAGTTCCCGACCATACCAGCAGATGGAGCCATAGCTGTCTGGGTTTGCAGCCATCTCAGGGGATGTAACGTCCCTCCAGGACACAGCCTCTCGGACATCACACATCCCCCCCTCCTGGGACCGACGTCCTCGTCGGGGTAAAGGCAGCGAAGAAGGCATCACGCCGGGAGAGGGCATCCGCATTGCCGTGGTGCTTGCCAGCCTCGGCTGTTTCCACTCCATCCAGTGAGTTGGTGCTGTGTTGTACAGTGCCGGTCTCCGGGGGTCTCTCGGCTCTCACTCTCCTCTGTCTCGGCGAAGGCACGCCAGCATGGAGCTGCTAGCACGATTCCTGTGACTGCTCTGCTGGGCCTCCCATACTGGCCTGTGAGAGGGGGAAGCTCTTGGGTGCCTGGGACGTCTTCTTCACTGGAGAACGGAGCACTTTCCTGGGCTGCGTTCTCTTCTCCCGTATCCGGACCAGTCTCTGTGTCGGTCTGGGCACCTGCCATCCCTATCCGAGCCCGGGCGGGAGTGAGTAATTCGGAGGATTGCACCGGAGCCTTCCCAGGATGAGTCTTGCCTCTCCGTTTCCGAGGTACTCGGGTTATCCTCTCCTGAGACTCTCTCCAGAGTGGGTAAAAGGCTGGGCAGTCTCGTCCAATTAGGACAGGGACGGGGAGGGAATCAACCACCCCCGCCATCGTGTGTATGGTTCCCCGTGTGCTGGTCATTGTAAGTTCAGTAATGGGGGTATTCTCTGGTGTCTCCATGGACACAGGAAACTGGGAGGACTTTCCCCCGGGGTCAGACACGTTGGGCCCACCAAATCCTTACGCACCAGGGTGGCCCGGCTACCAGAATCCAGTAAGGCCTCCACATCATGGTGATTCACAGTTACCGGGCAGGTGGGGGTCGATCTGGGCCGCCATCTACGACTCCCAAGAGCGAGGCAAAACGGTGTGTGGGTGCTGAGCTGGAGGACTCGCAGTGGGCATAGGTTCATCGGCTGGTTTCCCACACTGCCAGGAGATATGTCCCATCTCCCCACACCGGCAACACTGTCGAGTTTCCCCCTCCTGGTGTACTCTTCTTGGACCCGCCTGGTTTCTGGCTCCCCCTGGAGCCGGGATAAGTCCTGACGTGGCTGGGTTCCAGACCTTGGGGTCCTTTGGACGGGTTCTTCCCATTTGTGGTGGGGCCGCACTCCTGGGGTCTTTTCGGGAAGCATTCAGCATCTCCGCTGTGGCCTGGTACTTTTCCACAGCTTCCACGGTCAGATCAGCCGTGGTCAAGGCCTGTTGACTGATGAACCGTTTTGCCTCATAAGGCAGGGCGCGTAGGTAACGATCCACCACAACGGCCTCCACCACCGCCGCTGCTGTATTCCTCTGCGGATCCAGCCATTTCCCTTGCGATTCGGACAAGTTCATGCATCTGCGCCCGAGGAGGTTGGTCTGGTTGGAAGGTCCAACTGTGAAAGCGCTGGGCCATACCAAACTTTGTGAGTCCATATCTGCTGAGGATCTCAGACTTCAGGGCATCATAGTCAGTAACCTGGTCAGGGCCCAGGTCCCGACAGCATTCAGCGATTCCCCGGTTAGAAAGGGGGCTAACAGACCAACCCACTGTTGCTTGGGCCAGGCTTCCCTAGTGGCCGTGGCCTCAAATGCATGCAGGTATGCCTCAATGTCATCGGTAGCTCCCATCTTAGATATAAAGTCACTTGCCTTTATTGGTGGGTATTTTGGACCACCCTCTGTCTCTGCAACTGCAATTCCTCTGCCTTCAGAAGGTTGGCTTTCTTTGCTCCTCCAAGAGAGCCACGTTTGCTTGCATCTGGGCTTGCTGGCCAGCAACAAGGGCTTTCAATATGTCCTCCATTTCAGTCGGGCGGGGAGCCTACGGCCAACTTGGAAAACTGGGGGATCAAACCTTCGGTATCCTCCTCTGACATGCACTATTAACGCTTGAGCGTGCCCGTATTCTCCACCATCTGTGACGTCACGAGAGGCTACACAGCTTTCAGCGGGATTGCTCAAGTAGTGCAAGGAGACCAGGTTCAAACAAAACAAGGATTTTATTATAGGTCTTGGGAACTTAACGAAAATATAACAAAATTCTGTTCTCTTGTGGCTCTTTAAGGGTTAACAGTTCAGGGATGTCTCTTCCACATCCAAAATCATAATTCTCACTCGCTCAGATAACTTTTCCCCAGCCTTACTGTAGTCCACATTGCAGCTAGTAGCCAACCCAGCAAAAAGTCCTTCCAAATGTCTCTCACGTATTTCCACAGGTGCATATATCCAAAGGTGAGTATTTCCCAAAGGTAAGTATCTCCAAATCCTTATATTCCTCATGGAAGTGGACGTGCAGCACTCTTGTCCTCCAGAGAGCCCAGGTTGGAGACTGTGTTTCTTCACAACCCACACACACTCACCCTCAGTGTGTCTCTTCCCTTCCACAAACCTTCAGCTCATCAGCTCCTGATTTGTTTCAGCTGCGTGGGGAAGCTTGGCCCATAGAGGGGGTGGAGTTCCCGACCATACCAGCAGATGGAGCCATAGCTGTCTGGGTTTGCAGCCATCTCAGGGGGATGTAACGTCCCTCCAGGACACAGCCTCTCGTGACATCACATATATATATATATATATATATGTATTCACTAACTGTAAGTCGCTCTGGATAAGAGCGTCTGCTAAATGACTAAAATATAAATGTAATACTGAACGTAGGAGCAGATTTATTGTCCAGAGGGAATCCCCATCAAGGGGACTGGAGAATCCTTCTCTAAGTGGTGAAACAGATCTGGTAGAGATACGGTCAAGCATCTGTAGATCTCTTTGCACCTCAAGAAAACAAACACAGCTCGTTGTTCTTCACGCTATCAGGAGACACACCACTGGGAGTGGACGTGCTAGCACACCTTTGGCCAAGGATGTTCCTTCACGCTTTTCCTCCCCTCAGGCTTATCTCTCATCTTGGTAGCCCCTCGATGGCAAGGCAAGCTCTGGATAGCGGAGATCATGCTCCTGCTATACGACAAGCCTTGGCAACTCCTGTTACGAAGGGATCTGCTGACCCAAGTGAACCAAGTGATTTTCCAACCTCACCCGGAACCCATGGCCCTCTGGATGAGACAGGCTTGCCACTCAGTCATACATACTATCCAGAGTGCTAGGGCCCCTTCTACATGCTCACTGTATAGAAATAAGTAATGCATTTTTGAGAAGTGTTGTGACCAAAAATAGATAATTCCTTACCAATGCTCTGTATGCAAGGTTTTATGCTTCCTGCAGGACCTTTTGGACAGAGGGAAGGCTTTCTTCACTGTTAAGGTCTATCTAGCCGCTATCTCGACCTGTCATGTAGGCTTCGGCAAAAACACGGTGGGAATCCCCCCACCCCCCTGTTATGTTGTTTCATGAAGGAGGCATGTTGCATACGTCCAGTTCCCAAGCCTTTAGTCCCGTCATGGGATTTGTCAATTGTGCTTGAGGCTATTACACAGCTGCCTTTTAAGGCGTGGAGATGAAATGTCTCTCCTTTAAGACTGCTTTACTGGTCGTCCTTACGTCCACAAAGCCAGTGAATGTTAGTTCACCATTCGTGCCTACAGTTTGCCCGGGGCTTTTCCAAGGTTACCTATTTGCCCAACCCTGCCTTTATGCCTAAGGTTAGCAGCAATTATAATTGTCTCGCCTTGGATCTTGTGACTTTCCACCCGCCGCCTTTTCTTTCTATGTCCAGTTTGCGCGTTGTGTTGGATAGGATGAGAGCTTTGCGCAAGAGCGACCAACTCTTTGTGTCCTGGGCATCTCCCTGTAAGGGGAGGCCCCTTTCTCGTCAACAGTTGTCACATTGGATTGTGAAAGCTAATATATTGGCTTATAATAGCAAGGGGTTACAGCCTCCGCAGGGCACAAGGGCTCACTCCACCAGGGGTATGGCACTATTCAAGGGCATCTCCTTACAAATGTGTATGGTTGGTTATTCAAGCTACTTAGGAGATTCTGGTAAATCCCACTGAAAGATGTCTCACTCGTAATTTAAGAGAACCAGGGTTACTCAAGTAACCGTACGTTTTTGTTTGGAATACAATTAAAAGTGAAAAATCTGAGTCTCAACGTAATTCCGTTGCCGTGGAATTGCCCTTCTTACTTTTAGTTTGGCTGTTAATACAACAGTATTCCAACTGGTGGGTTATTGTATAGAGATCCAATAATTCATGTAAGTATGTAATTCTATGGATTATTGTTCTTTCAAGCAGGCGACAGCCTGTCCGTTTGAGCATCGGCAACATGAGGTGGTTGTGTTGTATTAATATGTATCACTGTCTGCCAGTTGTCCTTGTGGTTTCACCATCTCTTTCTCTCTCTCCTTCTCGGTCTCTCTGTCTCCCTCTCTCTCTATTTCAATCTCTCTCTCTCTTTGCAGGGGCTCCAGGTCCAGTCAAGTTCTGACGAGAATGGTCGGAAGCTCGGGGTCACATTCCGAACAGACAGTGAGTCTCTTTCTCTTTCTCTCTCGCTCTCTTGCTCTCTCTCTCTCTCTGTCGACTATTTAACATGGCCTTGCATGAAAACTGCCTGCCCTTTCCATTCCATACTAAAGTTGCCATTTTACCACCCCAAAAGTTGCCAATTCTCAGAGTCTCAGCCCCGACCAAACTTCGCCCAGCCACCCCCCACCAACAAGAAGTTAATATCTCAGAAGAAAATTTTTCTCTCCAGTAGCAAATCCTGATTTTCCCAGCAGTCAGCTGCTATTATCCATGACTGTCAGAGGGAACAGCTTTTCTGAAAAGCCCCTCTCTGGTTTAGCATCACAATTGACTGCAGCTCAGAGCCAGGGGGCGTGTGCGATACAGCCCGCTGCTCCTCTTCCTCTACCTGAGAGGACATGGGGATCATAGTCAAAAGAGATGGGGAGAGGAGGGGAGGGGGCAGCTCCTTGCATGGCTGCACATTCTTGTCCCCAGGCTTGGCTCAGAGAGAATCTCACCCACTCACCCGTCCTTCAGTCTTCATACATTTACATTTGAGTCATTTGGCAGACGCTCTTATCCAGAGCGACTTACAGTTAAGTGAGTGCATACATTTTCATACTGGCCCCCCGTGGGAATCGAACCCACAACCCTGGCGTTGCAAACGCCATGCTCTACCAACTGAGCTACATCCCTGCCGGCCATTCCTTCCCCTACCCTGGACGACGCTGGCTAATTGTGCGCCGCCCCATGGGTCTCCCGGTCGCGGCCGGCTACGACAGTCTGGATTCGAACCAGGATCTCTAGTGGCACAGCTAGCACTGCGATGCAGTGCCTGCGATGCAGTGCCTTACACCACTGCGCCACTCGGGAGACTTCATCCAGGGAGCCCTGTTCTGAGCTACCCATCATGCTCTCTGATCCATCCTCTTTCTTCTCTTTAAGTTGGGGTGAGGGTGATTCTCTGTGCGGTAGAAGAGGAAGGGAGTAGTTTTAGGACTCTAAGCACTGCAAACAAGTTTAATTGTGACAATAAGGTTGTTTTGAATTTGAGAAATCACCAATCTCTCCATCTTTAACATACTCTCACTATGATATCTTCTTTCTAATCGTCTCTCCTCTGTTCTCCTCCGCCAGACTGCTCTGTGAACTGGAGTCCATTGGGGAAGCATGCCATCCATGGGGTGAACAATGTGACATTCAGCCACCTCTCCTGTGACAGCCAGGCTGCTGTGGTGGTCCACTGGATGCCCAGCCCTCTAGGTATGCATTACGCATTTAAATTCTTCCATATGATAAAAGAGAGTCGTTATACAGACTAGAGATCAATGGGCAAATCTAATCCAGTGTCTGTGAGGTTAGACATGAGCAGTCATTCCTAGTGAGTGGAAATCCGTGTCTAGAAGTTAGTGGTTGACCTACTTTTTAAATGTTTCTACCAAGATTGTTTTGGGTAGATCATATTACATCTGGGAGACACTATAACATTTGATAACCTCGGTATGTTTGTGGGGAGACACGTGTGCTTCCTACACCTGGTTGCACACAGGAGTCATTTATGTTTATCTTCAGCATCTCAGGCCGAAGGGTTACCTTCCCCCAGTAGGCTTACTCTGCTACCCTGACAGTCACAGATCTGCCCCTCAGGGGGAAGGGAGGAGGAAGGGATCCATATCCTACACAACAACCCTGTGATTTGTCTGTGAAGAAATGTGTGTGCGTGCGCACGCACTGTGTGTGTGCTTTGTCTTAAGTGTCTCTGTTTGCACGCAATATGTGCATGCCTGTGTGTGTGACAGAGAGAGAGAGAGCAAGACTGGGAGAAAGGAGGCTTCCTCCTCTTCTGTCTACTGAGGCGTTGCTGAAGCCTTGGCTGATCCTCAGGGCAATGTAGCCTGTTGTTCTCTAGGACAGGGGCACCACTGCTCAGGTAGAAGGTTAAAGAAAGAAGGGGGGAAATTAAATAAAAGGGCAGAAGAGAAAGAAAGAGAGAGCTGACGCTACTGACGCTGGGAAAAAAACATGCCTGAAGACAGCCCAACCTGTCTGACAGCTTTTTCCTTCCAGTTTTTTCTCTCTCCTCTGTGTTTGTCTGTTGATGGTGATGCTGATGGTATCTGTGTGGCGGTAGAGGTAGAAGAGGTGAAGGACAGAGAGAAGAGGAGGAGGAGGAGGAAAGAGGAGGTGTGGAGTTACAGCCACCACAAAGAGGAGGCTCTTTCAGCTTCAAAGCGTGCACACACACAAACACACACACACACACACAGAGCCTCCTCTCCCCACAGAAGGTAATAGAAGCCACAGGGAATGTGTGTTTTCTGCCTCTGCTGCTGCCTTGGACTGATAAGGCAGAAATGTAATTAACGGGGAGGTGCGCTGGCACACTTTGAAGGGCACGGGAATGCTTCCTTGGCACGCAGACACCCTCCCTCTTGTCCTCTGCATACCTGGGTTCAAATACTATTCAAAATATATTTTAAATGCTTAGCTGTGCTTGCTTGAGCTTGCCTGTTGCTATGAATCAATAGAGAAGTCCTAAAAGTGCAAATCCTGCCTGCCTGGCACTCCAGACAGGCTAAAACAAACACTCAAAGTATTTGAAAGATTTAAAATAGTATTTGAACCCAGGTGGGGTCCTCTGCCAGGGCACAGCACAGCCTCTCTCCCCTGCCAGCTCATATTATGGTCTCTCATAAAAACGTGTTTGAAACTATGCCCTTACCTCAAGCGTGTGTGAGCATGACTAGCTAATGTGTGTGGACTCCTACTAACTTCACAAACAACATCCGCTTCATAATTAGGATATACAGTATCTTAAAAGGTTTCCTCACAATATTTGTACTTTGGTCATGTTTTGGCCTAAATCCCTCCCTTTCCAGTTCTTATTCATTGTTTTGGGACCCAGTTAATATTGTTCGTTTGTGATTTACGTAAGTTACCCTAGAAATGAAATTACAGTTGCTAACGGTAGAGGACATATTGTGACCTTGGGTTCTATCTGACATTTTGGTAAAATAAGTATTCATCTCCCTTGGCGTTTTTCCTATTTTGTTGCATTACAACCTGTAATTTAAATTGATTTTTATTTGGATTTCATGTAATGGACATACACAAAATAGTCCAAATTGGTGAAGTGAAATGAAAAAAAATTACTTGTTTAAAAAAATTCAAAAGAATACATAACGTAAAAGTGTTGCGTGCATATGTTTTCACCCTCTTTGCTATGAAGCCCCTAAATAAGATCTGGTGCAACCTTCAGAAGTCACATAATTAGTTAAATAAATTCCACCTGTGTGCAATCTAAGTGTCACATGATCTGTCACATGATCTCAGTATATATACACCTGTTCTGAAAGGCCCCAGAGTCTGCAACACCACTAAGCAAGGGGTACCACCAAGCAAGCGGCACCATGAAGACCAAGGAGCTCTCCAAACAGGTCAGGGACAAAGTTGTGGAGAAGTACGGATCAAGGTTGGGTTATAAAAACATCTGAAACTTTGAACATCCCACAGAGCACCATTAAATCCATTATTAAAACATTGAAAGAATATGGCATCACAACAAACCTGCTACGAGAGGGCCGCCCACCAAAATTCACGGACCAGGCAAGGAGGGCATTAATCAGAGAGGCAACAAAGAGACTAAAGATAACCCTGAAGGAGCTGCAAAGCACCACAGCGGAGATTGGAGTATCTGTCAATAGCACCACTTTAAGCCGTACACTCCACTGAGCTGGGCTTTATGGAAGAGTGGCCAGAAAAAAGCCATTGCTTAAAGAAAGAAATAAGCAAATCCGTTTGTTGTTCGCCAAAAGGCATGTGGGAGACTCCCCAAACATATGGAAGAAGGTACTCTGTTCAGATGAGACTAACATTGAGCTTTTTGGCCATCAAGAAAAACGCTGTGTCTGGCGCAAACCCAACACCTCTCATCACCCCGAGAACACCATCCCCACAGTGAAGCATGGTGGTGGCAGCATCATGCTGTGGGGATGTTTTTAATCGGCAGGGACTGGGAAACTGGTCAGAATTGAAGGAATGATGGATGAGGGAAACCTGTTTCAGTCTTCCAGAGATTTGAGACTGGGACGGGGGTTCACCTTCCAGCAGGACAATGACCCTAAGCATACTGCTAAAGCAACACTTGAGTGGTTTAAGGGGAAACATTGAAATGTCTTGGAATGGTTTAGTCAAAGCCCAGACCTCAATCCAATTGAGAATCTGTGGTATGACTTAAAGATTGCTGTACACCAGCGGAACCCATCCAACTTGAAGGAGCTGGAGCAGTTTTGCCTTGAAGAATGGACAAAAATCCCAGTGGCTAGATGTGCCAAGCTTATAGAGACATACCCCAAGAGACTTGCAGCTGTAATTGCATTGGGGGGGTGAATAGTTACGCACGCTAAAGTTTTCAAATTTTTTGTGTTATTTCTTGTTTGTTTCACCCCAAAAAATATTTTGCATCTTCAAAGTGTGATGATGCAAATGATGCAAACACCCCAAAAATCAATTTTAATTCCAGGTTGTAAGGCAACAAAATAGGAAAAATGCCAAGGGGGGTGAATACTTTCGCAAGCATTTTACATTTTAGTCATTTAGCAGACGCTCTTATCCAGAGCGACTTACAGGAGCAATTAGGGTTAAGTGCCTTGCTCAAGGGCACATCGACAGATTTTTCACCTAGTCGGCTTGGGGATTAGAACCAGCGACCTTTCGGTTACTGGCACAACGCTCTTACCCACTAAGCCACCTGCCGCCCCAGCCGCAAGCCACTGTATAGGTGAATTTGTCCCAATACTTTTTGTCCCCTACTGTTGGGGGGACTATGTACAAAAAATGTCTAAACGGTTCACCCAATATGGATGAAAATGCGCTCAATTTAAAGCTGACAGTCTGCACTTTAACCTCATAGTCATTTTATCATTTCAAATCCAAAGTGCTGGAGCACAGAGCCAAAACAACAAAAAATGTGTCACTGTCCCAATACTTTTGGAGCTCTTTGTATGTCAGATTTGTAAAAAATAAATTGTTTACCTTATTTACATAAGTATTCAGACCCTTTGCTATGAGACTTGAAATTGAGCTCTGGTGCATCCTGTTTCCATTGATCATCCTTGAAATGTTTCTACAACTTGATTGGAGTCCACCTGTGGTAAATTCAATTGATTGGACATGATTTGGAAAGGCACACACCTGTCTATATAAGGTCCCACAGTTGACACTGCATGTCAGAGCAAATACCAAGCCATCAGGTCGAAGGAATTGTCCGTAGAGCTCCGAGGCAGGATTGTGTCAAGGCACAGATCTGGGAAAGGGTACCAAAACATTTCTGCAGCATTGAAGGTCCCCAAGAACACAGTGGCCTCCTTCATTCTTAAATGGAAGAAGTTTGGAACCACCAACACTCTTCCTAGAGCTGGCTGCCCGGCCAAACTGAGCAATCGGGGGAGAAGGGCCTTGATCAGGGAGGTGACCAAGAACCCGATGGTCACTATGACAGAGCTTCAGAGTTCCTCTGTGGAGATGGGAGAACCTTCCAGAAGGACAACGATCTCTGCAGCACTCCACCAATCAGGCCTTTTATGGTAGAGTGGCCAGACGAAAGCCACTCCTCAGTAAATTGCACATGACAGCCCGCTTGGAGTTTGCCAAAAGGCACCTAAAGGACTCTCAGACCATGGGAAACAAGATTCTCTGTTCTGATGAAACCAAGATTGAATTATTTGGCTTGAATGCCAAGCGTCATGTCTGGAGGAATCCTGGCACCATCCCTACGGTGAAGCATGGTGGTGGCAGCATCATGCTGTGGGGATGTTTTTCAGCGGCAGGGACTGGGAGACTAGTCAGGATCGAGGGAAAGATGAACGGAGCAAAGTACAGAGAGATCCTTGATGAAAAGCTGCTCCAGAGCTCTCAGGAACTCAGACTGGGGTGAAGGTTCACCTTCCAATAGCACAACGACCCTAAGCACACAGCCAAGACAACGCAGAAGTGGCTTTGGGACAAGTTTCTGAATGTCCTTGAGTGGCCCAGCCAGAGCACGGACTTGAACCCGATCTAAAATCTCTAGAGAGACCTGAAAATAGCTGTGCAGTGACGCTCCCCATCCAACCTGACAGAGCTTGAGAGGATCTGCAGAGAAGAATGGGAGAAACTCCCCAAATACACGTGTGCCAAGCTTGTAGCATCATACACAAGAAGACTCGAGGCTGTAATCGCTGCCAAAGGTGCTTTAACAAAGTACTGAGTAAAGGGTCTGAATACTTATGTACATGTGATATTTCAGTTTTTCTAAATGTCTAAAAACCTGTTTTTGCTTTGACATTGAGGTATTGTGTGTAGATTGAGGGGAATAAAAAAAAATCAATTTTAGAATAAGGCTGTAATGTAACCAAATGTGGAAAAAGTCAAGGGGTCTGAATACTCTCTGAATGCACTGTAAGTGTTACTTTGACCCTGTTCTTGCCTAGTAATCTTTAGGCCTACATAGGCTACTGTAAAATGCATTTGAGGTTTTCTTGGAATAGAAACACCATAATATTAATCAAATTAATTAAGCTAAAATATCAGAAATTCATTTTAAGGAATAAAGGCCAGGATCATCTTATTTTCATAATCAAAGAGAATAACTTACATAATCTCAAACTGCAGCGGTCAAATGATGTGTGCAAAGAAGCAAGCACCAAGAGAGAAAAACACGTGTGAAAGCTTAATTACATAAAGAATATTAGTGGTACTATAGCCATAATATCACAAGAAAATGGAGAATGGAACAAGAATTGAATGAGTCACATTTGAATTGAAACGACCGAATGTCGGCCTTTAACCATCCAAATATTTTATACAATATTCTGCCCTTATTTCTATTTTTGAAGGACTTGTATTAACGGCTGTTTTAGGTACAGTAGGCTATAGGCCTACATAGGCAACTGTAAAATGCATTTTGTTATAGAAACATACAAAATTCATTAATATTATAGAAACACCATCATATTAATCAATTCAATTGACCCCACTGGTGGTTTGAACGAGCATTAACGGCAAGCACGTAAAGCACTGGACCATACCACAGCATACCGCACACTATACTACTGTATGACTCAACTTTTAATTGAGGACCTTCTGTTTATGATATGTTGGGGATAGTGTCATGGGTGTGGTAGTGTTTGTGGTGATGTTATGCTGTAATCTGACATGGGTGCATTTTTGTCAGCGATTGAATGTGTATTGTTGTTTCTATTCAGGTATTGAACGTGTGTATTGTCTGTGTGTGTCATTCTGTCCAGGTATTGAGCATGTGAAGGGCTTCAGAGTATACCTGGAGGATAAGAACCCAGAGAGGAAACAGTGTCAACACGTGATCCTCAAAGACCCACGACAGCTCAACTTCTCCTACAAGAATGTGGTAAGTCTGACCAAAGACACAGCTAACAGGGTTTTTTTCTTCCATGCACCTGGAGGTAAGGTGTGAGAACTAGCTTAGTTTCCAGTCAGATTTCTCTGAAATATAAAATGCACAATAAGACAAGCTCAAGTCTTACCAGGTTATGTGTTTGGGTGCTGTAGCCCTTCAAAGACTTGATGACCGAAACACATCTATTGTGACTGCTGATATTAAATCAAAGTAATATGAAAAAAAAAATGGCTGACTTTTCCCCTGAAGTATGCCTTGTTATTCCCTGACAGAAGATGAGCTCACAGGCCTTCCCTGGCCTGGCTTTCGAGACAGACTACATGGTCCGCGTTGTTCCCTTCCCCACCTTCATGAACGACAGCTTCTTCCCCCCATCCTTCCTGCGTACAAACTGTAAGTGGAATGCAGCTCAAACTGCAGGCCCTAGTTGTAGGCTATAACTAGAGCCCAGAGTTAAGTCACTACCACCAACTTTAAGTGGAATATCAATAAAGCCAGGACTAGGGACAGGAGTTTTTCTTGATCTGATCAGGAGGAAAACTCTTGGCCCTATTGATAACGTTGTAGCTAACAGTAATTGTAATAGTAGTGTAACTGTTGTTGAAGACTCCTGTTATAACCTGTTGTCTTTCTTGTTTGTTTTCAGCCTGTGAAGTTCTACTGGGCCCAGACAACCTGGTCTGCAAACCATGTAAGTTATCAAGTTTCCCATATCTGTGTAGTAATGCTGTAGTTACTCTAGTAACAACATTGTGTTAACATGTAATATATTGTGTAACAGTAATATTATATCCTAATTGTTTTGTAATTGCATAGTAATGGAGTTGAGTGAAAGCTACTGTTTATTGAAATACTGTTATGAAATAATTTTGTGAAAAATAATGATTATGGATGAAACCACCAGAAATCCCTATAAATGCCCATTTGCTCATATACATGGTTTAATGTCTGTCCTGTCCTGTCCTGTCTGTCTTGTCTGTCTTGTCTGTCTGGACCAGTCTGGAAGCCCAAGACTCTCAACATCTCCCAGCTGGGCTCCAACCTCCATGTTGTCTTCGACCACGCCCCCTCAACCTTCGGCTTCGCCATCTACTACCTGTACTACAAGCTACGACAGGAGGGACCCTTCAGGCTTAAACGCTGCAAACCAGTAAGAGCAGGATTACATTATGTGATGGCCACATAGTTTTTACTGGTAAGGCGTCGCAAAGGGTGCTGATCTGCCCCAATGTCCATATAGTCTCATTCATTATTATCTTAAAGGTAAAATCTGAGATAAGCATTCCTACCTACTCTGAGATTTTTTTTTAATATGGACCCTGAGCTGCTTCTAATGTGTTTCCCAGACATTGAGGAGGATATAGTACGGTTATGGTATGTTGACGTGTCTTGGCCTCGGCCCCTTTCTACCGGGCCCCTACCGGCTGGGCCTCTCTCTGACATCCTATGACCGCCTGGGACACATCCATGGACTATCCTACTTTCACTCAGTCAGTCAGTGACAGTCAGAAGCACTCTGAGGTAGACCAGGGTTTACATGCTATTTGAAATCATTTCAAACACTTTACCTGTGCTTGGTTAAGTTTACCTGTTGAAATCGAACCATTAGAAAAGTCCCAAAGGTGCAAACCCTGTCCATCTGACAGGCTAAAGCAAAAGCAAATCATATTTGAAAGGATGTGTTTGAACCCAAGTCTGGTCAGACCCACTCTGAGTTCCTGAAGATTTTCCCAGCAGAACATAACTTCATTATTCAGGGCTGGAGGAGAGAAGAGTCTCTCTCTCTCATATGTTGCCAGAACAGACAGCACTTTGTATCCAGGATGCATAGTTTTAGCTGTGGAGAGAAAGAGTAAAGCATATCATCTCCCCTGTTCCTCCTATAGTCAGTCAAGTCTTCTAGCTGGCCTGCGCTACTCGTTCTGTCTTTGAACAATGATAAAAGCCCCCCTAGCTAGCTCTAGATCTCATTCAGATACTCTCTTCTCACATACTGTGTTTAGAAACGGGACCTGCTTAGGTCATCAACAATGTGATTGGTTAAGAGGTGAAAAAAGAAACTATTATGATGTCAGTATTCCAAACCCTCAGTCAGAAATGCATGAGACTCCTCAGCTCTGGGCATTGTATCACTACAGAAACAGCATGATAATAATGCACTCTTCTACTCTATTTTTGCAAAGGAGTTTAATCTGCCCATAACAACATGCGTTCTTCAAGATGTGATACCAGGAACCTATGCGATTGAGGTAAAGATTGATTCTCATGACTCTGGCTAAAAGTAGTAGACTATAGGAAATAATAAGGTGCTATTGTGGACGCACCACTGATATAAACCATGAAGAAACCCAAATAAGCCATCTCTGCTGACTCATATTTCCTTCCATACGTCTTTTGTCCTTCAGCTGAGAGATGACACCAACATTACCAGAAGACAGGCCCAGTACCACGTAAGCCAAGGTGAGCTGAGCTGCATGCTACTAGCTAACATCACAGTCTTGCATCTGGACTGACACCCTCTTACTAAACTCACATTACATTACATAAGCCTGGATGACTGGGGAGTTGCCCAAGTCTTCTAGGTGTTTATGTTCACTTTGATGAGTAAAAGCAAATTGACAATTCTTTGGAAATGTATTTGCTTGTTTGTACATGTCTTTCTGTCTGTTGTCCGTGTCAGTCCACTCACCGTGGGCAGGTCCTATCAGAGCCATGGCCATCACTGTCCCTCTAGTCATCATGTCTGCCTTCGCTACACTCTTCACTGTAATGTGCCGGAAGAAACAACAAGGTACTTTTCTTTATTCATAATAATAAAACGTTTTACATTCAGGGCTCTATTTTCGGCTGGCATTAAGCCAGTGCAATTGTCAAATGCAATTTTGACCTGTTAAAGCTGGCACTCTTCTATTTTCAACCCCTAGCACCACGATTGGTAATTTACCAGTCTTATATGAGCTCGCTTGCGCTGAGGTGGGATGGGTGGCAATGTCTGAGGTGTGTCCTTAAAAACATGCGCCAAAGTGCCAATTTCAGTATACGCTGGTGGGGATATTTAAGACCAACCAAAAGCTGGTCTTAGCGGTAACGTGGTTGGTTATGGTGTGGATTTTGACAGTGGAAGCGCAGCCTATCCAGCCGTGACGTACCATGCCCATATGCACATGGAACAAGAGAGATGTGCTTTTTGTGCACATAAACCTTGTATTTAGAAACATAAAAAACAAATATTTTTTCCCATTTTGTTTTATTTGATTATAAACCAAGCATAGCCTCCCCTCCTCTCAATGAAGTCAGTTTTTTTTGTCATGCCCACTGCATTCGCCAAGTAGTCAAGACTATCGATAAAGCGTTTGGCTCGTGAGACTGCTTTGAAATAATTCTTAATCACCAAAGCTGTATTAAAAGATCAAGTTTGGCAGCAACAAAACAGTGAGTGGACATCCCCTTTTTATCTATGTAGGCTATTGCATTATTTTAGCCAGCTCGTTATTATTTTAGCCAGCTCGTTATTATTTTTGGATGTGCGTAGAAAACCCTCCATGTAGGCTATATGTCCATCATGGAACGAGAAATTAGATAATCCGGTGACACTAGTATTTAGAAACATTTAACTTATTTTCCTATAACAATTGCTTGTTTTCCATTTGTTTCATTAAAACAGCCCTTTGTAGGCTAGTAGGCTACTATAACGAAAGCTGGATCAACAGCAATCCGTCAGGTGTTCTTCTTATCCTGGACATGGATTAGCCAAGTAGCCTATCCATAAAAGTTTTTAAAATTGTCTACTTGTGAGGCTTTTGACAACATGCTTTTGCATTATTCACAATTCACATAGGCCTACTTGCAGTGCATACTCCAATTCGGCTTGGATCCATCCCATTTCCAAAGAGCGCCTCCTGTTCCATTACCAAAGATGTGCTCCTTCAAACATAGGCTATAAAAAAATGTCAAAGTCAAAGTCCTATAATATCAATTGTAGGCCTAGGCTACAGTATATCTTGCCTATTGAGAACGTTACGTGCCTCACACATACAATAGAATTTACAGGAGCCTAGTATTTTTATTTGAGGAGATGCCTAAAGGTCTACACTCGTTGAAGCCAATTAGCCAATTACAACAATATTGACTGTCAACACTCCAAAGATATTGAGCAAACACTAGATGTTATTTTTTTTACTATTGCTATCACTCATTACTGTAGCCTATGCTTTTTAATAAACTTTAGCAGCCTATCAGTCCACAATGGACTAGGATGAGAATATTTCGTGCCCCCAGCCGAATTGGAGTTGATGACAACGCAAAGACCATCAATAACCTACCGAACTTGAGACAAATGCATGCAGTATTAAGCCATGAAATGCCTTAATTGGCCAAGCCCTCGTCACACCTACAACTTGTTTATTCATCAAAACCCATCCCTTTCACACCACAGTCAGCTATTGTGCTCATAATAACGGCTGTTAAAATAGCAAAAATATTTCTGACACACCCCTGGACCTATAGCGCTACCACCAGCACTTAGATTTACCACCGAGTGGCGCAGTGGTCTAAGGCACTGCATCGCAGTGCTAGCTGTGCCACTAGAGATCCTGGTTCGAATCCAGGCTCTGTCGTAGCCGGCCGCGACCGGGAGACCCATGGGGCGGCGCACAATTGACCCTGCGTCTTCCAGGGTAGGGGAGGGAATGGCCGGCAGGGATGTAGCTCAGTTCGTAGAGCATGGCGTTTGCAACGGGGGGCCAGTATGAAATAAATAAAAAATAATGTATGCACTCACTAACTGTAAGTCGCTCTGGATAAGAGCGTCTGCTAAATGACTAAAATGTAAATGTAAACGTTTGTTAAAAAAGAGCCCCTCAGTCTACATTCTGTCTATTTACGGAATCTACCTTTAAAAAAAATCAGTATTCCAACATTTACAAATATTAGTAGACGTTTAGTAGAATAGGCCAATGCATTTCCCTTCATCTTTCTTTATTGTATTCATATTGTATTAATACTGTATATTGTGTTGTACCTATCGATCTGTGCAGAGAATATCTACTCCCATCTGGATGAGGAGAGCTCTGAGTCATCGTCACACACCACAGCTCTGAATGCAGACAGACCCTGGCCCCGGACTAAGGTGTTTGTCTGCTACTCCTCTAAGGACTGCCTCAAACACCTCACAGTCATACAGAGCTTTGCCTTCTTCCTCCAGGACTTCTGTGGTTGTGAGGTAGGAACTAACCTTCCAAAATAATGCTCCTTCAAGCACAAAACCTTTTTAGCTAGGTTATAGCTCCTCAGCTTAGCTCTATTAAGGGTTGGCTCAGGCCAGAGAATTGAATGTGATGGAGGTTGGGGTTGGGAATGGAAATCAGGAGTGTGTGTTTTGTGCCACCTGCTGGTTGATCCCATGAAGTGTGTGACTTCATAGTTGTTGAATTAGTAGTAGTAGCAGCATATATTTGATAGGAATGGCTCAGTAACAGTCTCGTCCACCAGCCTGATCTGATGAGTTTAGCTCAGTACATGCTCAAAAATAGTATTACTATTCTGTATTATATTATATTAACCCATAATAGTAACAATGATGACTATATACAATCGGAATCTGAGTACGTCTGTATGTGGTTGTGTTAGCACTGGCGGTGATATTATAGTTGAACCCCTCCCCATTCCATCCCCCTGTTCCTATTTTATATCCCAGGTGACTCTGGACCTGTGGGAGCACCTGCAGATCTGTAAGGAGGGGCAGATGACCTGGCTGAGCCGGCAGATTGATGAGGCTCACTACATCATCACTGTCTGCTCCAAGGGCCTCAAGTACTATATAGAGAAGAAGAGCCGCCGGGGGAAATCACCAGCCAGAACTAGTGGAGGTGATTGATAGGTTTATTTTTGACTGATTGTTTGATTGATTATATTTATTTGACAATTGAAAACCAAAAGTGTCCAAAACATTGTCAGACCTCTACTGCGTTAACAACGGCAGTTACAACGGGTGTCCTTTTGGTTATGTTAAGTTGAATAAATACATATACAGCCAGTACATGCATTTTAAAAAACGATCAAGGATAACACAATAAAGTCACTGACTTAATTGTTCATTGTTTTTTTTTGGGTGTAGGAGGAGGAGCAGCAAACGGATCAGAGCTCTTCATTGTCGCCGTGGCCATGATTGCTGAGAAGCTCTGTGAGGCGCGCCAGAAAGACCAGGACCTGTCTCGCTTTATGGCCGTCTACTTCGACTACTCCCACGAGAGCGACATCCCGACTATGCTGAGCCTCGCTCCCAGGTTCAAGCTCATGAATCAGCTCCCTCAGATGTTCAGCCGCCTCCACTCCCGCCAGCTCAGTTTACCGGAACGCCAGCCACAGCCGCTCAACATCAGCAAGAGGAACTACTTCCGGAGCAAGTCGGGGCGGTCTCTATACGTGGCCATCTGCAACATGCACCAGCACATCTCGTTGGAGCCTGATTGGTTCGAGAGGCAGCTGAAACCCGCTCCACCGGCTCCGCCTCCGAAGCAGCGTGACACTGCCGGAGCGTCATCGTCATCATCATCATCATCACCTCACATGGAGAAGTTTGACTCTGGGCTGGTGCTCAACGAGGTTCTGTTTAAGTTGCCATCAGAAAGCGAGGGTACTCTGAAGAGGAACGTGCTGCTCACGTCTCTCCCTCCCAGCCTCAGCCTGGCCCACTGTTCCCTGGACAGACCTCACATGGAGAAGTTTGACTCTGGGCTGGTGCTCAACGAGGTTCTGTTTAAGTTGCCATCAGAAAGCGAGGGTACTCTGAAGAGGAACGTGCTGCTCACGTCTCTCCCTCCCAGCCTCAGCCTGGCCCACTGTTCCCTGGACAGACCTCACATGGAGAAGTTTGACTCTGGGCTGGTGCTCAACGAGGTTCTGTTTAAGTTGCCATCAGAAAGCGAGGGTACTCTGAAGAGGAACGTGCTGCTCACGTCTCTCCCTCCCAGCCTCAGCCTGGCCTTCTCTCAGGGGAAAACTGGGGGCACATCAGGGGCCTCGTCTGGTTTGGGACCTCTGGGTCTGGGGTCTCTGAGGCCTGTCGTCCCTTCCCAGGATGGAGACGGGTCAGCCAGTCCCCCAGAGATGCCCCGGGACTCTGGGATCTATGATTCCTCAGTGCCCTCATCTGAGCTGTCCATCCCCCTCATGGAGGGCCTGTCACCTGACCAGGCTGACTCCTCCTCCCTGGCCGACAGCGAATCATCTTCTTCCGGACTGGGTAAGAGACCAATGATGTTGTATGTCTAAAAATGCCTAAAATTATACATGACATTTTCACTTGCTAAATAGTAAGTGGTCATGAACCATAAGTCAAATTGAGAATGAGTCAGATTTGAAGCCCTATGCCTAAATATGCCTGAAATTATGCTGTATGACATTTTCACATTTAAATACAGTAGGACTGATAATGAACCATGAGTCAGATTAAGAATGAGTCATCTAATTTGAATCGGATTCGGAGATGATTCAGTCAGATGAGTCAGAGTGACATCATTTCAGACATATTTGTTAATCCACTCCTTACTCATCTCCACCACTGGTTGTTTCTATTCCATCATTAGTACCATTTAGGGTTGCAAAACTACCGTTAATTTAACAAAGTTACCGTAATCTTCTGTCATTTTGGTAATTAGCAGGTAATCAATGGCCATCTATGGTAACTTTGGTAATTTATACTTGAATAACTTTTTTTTTTAATAGTATTAATTGTTTATATATGTGTCCAAATTGTCCATGAGTTTCTAGTGGATAGACCAAATGGTTCAAGAGAAAATTGCCTAATTAATGAAAAAAGCATCTAATCAACAATGGCATTTTCAATTAAGTCTGCAACTCTTCCAACTATTGACTTTTTTCACAACTGCCACCAGTTTGTCACCAAAACATATACATCAAAGACATATTGACATAGTAAAATAAATACAAGTGTGTCACATTTTTTTAAAGGATATTTCCTGCTGAACCCTCATATTAAACACCAATGGTGTTCTCTAGTGAAGTCCTGTGTTTGTTGTGTTGTGTTGTTGTGCCTCCTAACTATGCTGAATATCTCTTAAATCGTGTGTGTCTGTTATCGCCAGGTGATGAGGAGCCCCCTGCTGTCCGCTCTCTGCGCTGTGCCGTGCCCACCATCTGTAAAGCTGAGCCACACCACCACCATCTAGAGCAGTCTGAAGGACAGGGACTCACTCCTGTTGCTGTTCCTCCCTTGTAGTGAACTTAACATTACATTACCTGGACATGCATGGCCACTTTAATGCCTTCATTAACACGGCCCTGATTCTGACCCAGAATAATACTAGCTATATACTCATTGGATCCCATATGAACAGTGTACAGTGACCAAGCCCATGGATTCTAGTGATGTCATCTGCTTCAGAATCTCTGTGGACTGTGGGCTGATAGAACACGGAAGAATGATGATGTCACTGTTTTAGAACACCGAGGGTGATGTCACTGTTTTGTGAACCTTCTAAGTGGCAGTAGCAGTTGTCTGGGGTTGTGTGACTGTGAAGGCAAGGCATAATAATTTAACCAAATGGTTTTATGTTGTTTTGCAGCGCTGTCCTGTAATTGTTAGTGGTGTAAAGGTGTTTAATTTAGACTACACCAGATCTGCCTTTTAAAACACCCCACCCCATACCAGGTTACCAGTTCATCAAATGGCCGACTTCAATGTTTCTCAATTCTGGTCCTCTGGTGCGTCGAAGAGGTTACACATTTTTGTTCCAGCCCAGCACAAACACACCTGTTTCAACTCCTCTACTAATAATCAAACCCATGATTACTTGAATCTGGTGTGTTAGTGCTGGGCTTGAACACAAATGTGCGACTTCAACGATGTAGTTTGTTTCATACTGGGACAATGATGTTTTGATTGAAAGAGCATTTGTTTGTATGTTACTTTATTTTAATTTATTGTCAATGATGAAATATGAAATAACTTTTTAAGGTACAGTACACCAACATAAGGATACAAGGTGCTGGAGTGTCAAAGCACTTTTACTTGTTTTTTTAAATGTAATTTTCGCACCAATTTGGTTTACTAATAGAAAAGGTTTGACAACTCTTGTGGAAGAGGTCAGATATGTTGGGAGTACTCACACTTTTTATCATATTTTTGAAACCAGCAGTTATGCAAATGTTATCTCACTCACAGTAATTGACAGGGGTTTGATTTTAGGAGCATTTTCATTTTATAAACTAAATGCCTTTATTTGAAACTTGGGAAATATACTGTTATTCAACTCTTACAGAGCAAAATGTAACCCAGGCTTTGTGGGTCTACTCCAGTGTATGTTCCAACAATGTTTCCAGTGCCAGTCATTTTGACAACACTTTCTTTGTTTTTGGAAATAATCTGTTTTATTCCAGTTTTGTATAGTTTTTAGATTATTTGTTTTATTCTACATTATATATATACACTTTGTACTGTTTTATAGTACTCAAATGTAGGAAATAAGCATAAAATGAAATGAATTGTAATTAGTTCATTATTGAAGCCTCGGACAACCAGGTCAAGGAGACGAGATTTAGAAGGATGACTCGGCGAGACAAAACATTTTCCTGCTCAAAGTGTGTAACTAAACATGTCATTGCAAGAACACAATCTGTAATATCATTTACACTCTTTAGATGGCAACATAGATGTATATTTGATATCTGCCCAGTTGAAGTAGTATTTGTAGTGGTAGTCCAATCGAGTGAGCAACTGATTTCACCAGTAGCACTGTGCCAAGTGCACCTGCAAGTGTACTTGTAAGTCCAAGGTCAAGATACAAACTGGTAGTCAAAATACAATGTAGCCTATTGCATGTTTTAGTAACTGTCAAATGTGGTGTGATAATGATTGGGATAGAAACCTTTATAAAACATGTTTTTTCCCCCAAACCCACTTCCCCAACCCCTACATTTAAGTCACATGTTAGTTTGCCTATTATAAACATTATGGCTTGCATTAGAGTGACAGTCAGTCAGCACTGCTCAAGTTCAGTAGCAATATGGAAAGTTTATCCATTATGAATCTACATTTTTTAGATTGTGTAGATTATCTTCCCATGGTGAATAGACTACTATTCAAAAGAGAAAATCACTGTAAAAAGAGGATTCGAAATCACACCGACGACTTCACTTCCTGTAGGCCTACTTGGTGTTGAGTACTGCAGGGATCATCAACTAGATTCAGACACGGGGGCTGGAACATAATTACAGATAATTTGACTGCAAACCTTGCTTACATTTGTATACAATCACGTGTCTCTCTATTATGCGTGGGAATACATGGGAACAGATTTCCTAAATTAAAATCACTTGGAGCAGATGTCCAACAATGGAAATTCTAGAAAACAAACATTATTTTTATTTCTTATTCTTTTTTGCTCAGAAAACTTTGGGAGCCAAATAAATCCACTGGCCGCCAGTTGGGGAACCCTGCTGTACTGTATTATCTCACAAAAAAACACCTTGGTCACACACACACACACAAGGTAAAAGTAGTTTTATATTGGATATTCAGTGGATATTCGGTTTTCTCTCGTCAACAGCTATTGAACCAAGCATGCCAATGACTATGAAAATTGTATATTCTGAATCGGGTGCATGGAGAACAAAAATATACACTGCTCAAAAAAATAAAGGGAACACTTAAACAACACAATGTAACTCCAAGTCAATCACACTTCTGTGAAATCAAACTGTCCACTTAGGAAGCAACACTGATTGACAATACATTTCACATGCTGTTGTGCAAATGGAATAGACAACAGGTGGAAATTGTAGGCAATTAGCAAGACACACCCAATAAAGGACTGGTTTTGCAGGTGGTGACCACAGACCACTTCTCAGTTCCTATGCTTCCTGGCTGATGTTTTGGTCACTTTTGAATGCTGGTGGTGCTTTCACTCTAGTGATAGCATGAGACAGAGTCTACAACCCACACAAGTGGCTCAGGTAGTGCAGCTCATCCAGGATGGCACATCAATGCGAGCTGTGGCAAGAAGGTTTGCTGTGTCTGTCAGCGTAGTGTCCAGAGCATGGAGGCACTACCAGGAGACAGGCCAGTACATCAGGAGATGTGGAGGAGGCCGTAGGAGGGCAACAACCCAGCAGCAGGACTGCTACCTCCACCTTTGTGCAAGGAGGAGCAGGAGGAGCACTGCCAGAGCCCTGCAAAATGACCTCCAGCAGGCCACAAATGTGCATGTGTCTGCTCAAACGGTCAGAAATAGACTTCATGAGGGTGGTATGAGGGCCCGACATCCACAGGTGGGGGTTGTGCTTACAGCCCAACACCGTGCAGGACGTTTGGCATTTGCCAGAGAACACCAAGATTGGCAAATTCGCCACTGGCGCCCTGTGCTCTTCACATATTAAAGCAGATTCACACTGAGCACATGTGACAGACGTGACAGAGTCTGGAGACGCCGTGGAGAACGTTCTGCTGCCTGCAACATCCTCCAGCATGACCGGTTTGGCGGTGGGTCAGTCATGGTGTGGGGTGGCATTTCTTTGGGGGGCCGCACAGCCCTCCATGTGCTCGCCAGAGGTAGCCTGACTGCCATTAGGTACCGAGATGAGATCCTCAGACCCCTTGTGAGACCATATGCTGGTGCGGTTGGCCCTGGGTTCCTCCTAATGCAAGACAATGCTAGACCTCATGTGGCTGGAGTGTGTCAGCAGTTCCTGCAAGAGGAAGGCATTGATGCTATGGACTGGCCCGGCCGTTCCCCAGACCTGAATCCAATTGAGCACATCTGGGACATCATGTCTCGCTCCATCCACCAACGCCACGTTGCACCACAGACTGTCCAGGAGTTGGCGGATGCTTTAGTCCAGGTCTGGGAGGAGATCCCTCAGGAGACCATCCGCCACCTCATCAGGAGCATGCCCAGGCGTTGTAGGGAGGTCATACAGGCATGTGGAGGCCACACACACTACTGAGACTCATTTTGACTTGTTTTAAGGACATTACATCAAAGTTGGATCAGCCTGTAGTGTGGTTTTCCACTTTAATTTTGAGGGTGACTCCAAATCCAGACCTCCATGGGTTGATAAATTTGATTTCCATTGATCATTTTTGTGTGATTTTGTTGTCAGCACATTCAACTATGTAAAGAAAAAAGTATTTAATAAGATTATTTCATTCATTCAGATCTAGGATGTGTTATTTTAGTGTTCCCTTTATTTTTTTGAGCAGTGTATATACGATTTCGGATTTCAATCTTCAATAGCTCTTAAACAAAGCGTACTATCCCTATGAAAATGATATATTCTGAATCAAGGGAGGTTGGAGAAAAACCTACACCTTAATTTCTTATGTTTTTTATTTTTCGAATTTCAATCTTAAATAGCTCTTAAAGTGTGCCATGACTATGAAAATGATATATTCTGAATCAGGGGAGGCAGGAGAAAAATCCACACTTTATTTTTTGACCTTTTGATTATTATTATCGGATTTCAATCTTCAATAGCTCATAGCCCTTTACACGAGTTGAAAATGGCAGATTTTGACACTGATAAGCTCCTAAATTGGAACGCTGTGGCTGTACAGTAACATGCTATACATGACATCAGAGCTCAGGGTCTCAGCTTCACAGCTCTGAATGGGTTTTGACTGACAGACGTTCTGAACTTGAGCACAACGCGTGACAAGAAGTTGCCCCGATCCCTCCTGCTAATTGAGCAACCTTTGCAAATGTTTTGTTGTCGGAGTGAGGGAAATGCTGTAAATTACGAGGACTCAATGTATTTTGTAAGATGAGATGTTGAGGATTATACTAAATACAGCTTTGATGTCATACAAGCAAGCCAAACACCGTGTGTCCAAATGTGCACTTCATATTTCCATATCATAAAACTCATGTCATATACAGTGGCAACATTTATGATCACTATGTTTGGTGTAAAGTTACAAGATGACATAGTGTTATACCTTGGGTTGTCCTGAACAGAATGAGCCTATGTTTGCTTGTTGTAATGTATACTTTAGGTATTGTATATGTAACTGAACTAAATGACTATCGCCCCGTAGCACTCACTTCTGTCATCATGAAGTGCTTTGAGAGGCTAGTTAAAGACCATCTCACCTCCGCCTTACTGACACCCTAGACCCACTACAATAAGCAATATCGCCTGAACAGATCCACAGACGACACAATTGCCATTGCACTGCACATTGCCCTATCCCACCTGGACAAGAAAAAATCCTATCTAAGAATACTGTTCATCGACTACAGCTCAGCCTTCAACATCATAGTGCCCTCCAAGCTCATCACTAAGCTCAAGGCCCTGGGTCTGAACCCCTCCCGGTGCAACTGGGTCCTGGACTTCCTGACGGGCCGACCCCAAGAGGTGAAGGTAGGCAACAACTACTGCTGTACACACCTTTTCCATTCATATACTGTCTTTACACACCATTTTATGTATATACATTTATATGCATATACACTACCGTTCAAAAGTTTGGGGTCACTTAGAAATGTCCTTGTTTACGAAAGAAAAGCAATTTTTTTGTCCATTTAAAATAACATCAAATTGATCAGAAATACAGTGTAGACACTGTTAATGTTGTAAATGGCTATTGTAGCTGGAAACTGCAGATTTTTTATGGAATATCTACATAGGCGTACAAAGGCCCATTATCAGCAACCATCAGTCCTGTGTTCCAATGGCACGTTGTGTTTGCTAATCCAGGTTTTTCATTTTAAAAGGCTAATTGATCATTAGAAAACCCTTTTGAGCGTGCCGTCTTTAGCCAACTCTCTTGCCATCTCTCTCAGAATGACCTTCTTGATCCTAACCAGTCAGGTTTCAGGACTGGTCATTCAACTGAGACTGCTCTTCTCTGTGTCACGGAGGCTCTCCGCACAGCTAAAGCCAACTCTCTCTCCTCTGCTCTTGTCCTTCTAGACCTGTCTGCTGCCTTTGATACTGTGAACCATCAGATCCTCCTCTCCACCCTCTCCACCCTCTCCGAGCTGGGCATCTCCGGCGCGGCTCACTCTTGGATTGCGTCCTACCTGACCGGTCGCTCCTACCAAGTGGCGTGGCGAGAAGCTGTCTCCGCACCACGTGCTCTCACCACTGGTGTCCCCCAGGGCTCAGTTCTAGGCCCTCTCCTATTCTCGCTATACACCAAGTCACTTGGCTCTGTCATATCCTCACATGGCCTCTCCTATCATTGCTACGCAGACGACACACAACTAATCTTCTCCTTTCCCCCTTCTGATAACCAGGTGGCGAATCGCATCTCTGCATGTCTGGCAGACATATCAGTATGGATGACGGATCACCACCTCAAGCTGAACCTTGGCAAGACGGAGCTGCTCTTCCTCCCGGGGAAGGACTGCCCGTTCCATGATCTCGCCATCACGGTTGACAACTCCGTTGTGTCCTCCTCCCAGAGTGCGAAGAGCCTTGGCGTGACCCTGGACAATACCCTGTCGTTCTCCACTAACATCAAGGCGGTGACCCGATCCTGCAGGTTCATGCTCTACAACATTCGGAGAGTACGACCCTGCCTTACACAGGAAGCGGCACAGGTCCTAATCCAGGCACTTGTCATCTCCCGTCTGGATTACTGCAACTCGCTGTTGGCTGGGCTCCCTGCCTGTGCCATTAAACCCCTACAACTCATCCAGAATGCCGCAGCCCGTCTGGTGTTCAACCTTCCCAAGTTCTCTCACGTCACCCCCGCTCCTCCGCACACTCCACTGGCTTCCAGTTGAAGCTCGCATCTGTTACAAGACCATGGTGCTTGCCTATGGAGCTGTGAGGGGAACGGCACCTCCGTACCTTCAGGCTCTGATCAGTCCCTACACCCAAACGAGGGCATTGCGTTCATCCACCTCTGGCCTGCTGGCTCCCCTTCCTCTGCGGAAGCATAGTTCCCGCTCAGCCCAGTCAAAGCTGTTCGCTGCTCTGGCACCCCAATGGTGGAACAAGCTCCCTCACGACGCCAGGACAGCGGAGTCACTCACCACCTTCCGGAGACATTTGAAACCCCACCTCTTTAAGGAATACCTGGGATAGGATAAAGTAATCCTTCTACCCCCCAACCCCCCCTCTTAATTTTTTTTTTTTTAAAGTGGTTATCCCACTGGTTATAGGGTGAATGCACCAATTTGTAAGTCGCTCTGGATAAGAGCATCTGCTAAATGACGTAAATGTAATGTAAATGTTTTGCAATTATGTTAGCACAGCTGAAAACTGTTGTGCTGATTAAAGAAGCAATAAAACTGACCTTCTTGAGACTAGTTGAGTATCTGGAGCATCAGCAATTGTGGGTTCGATTACAGGCTCAAAATGGCCAGAAACAAAGAACTTGTTCTGAGAAATGAAGGCTACTCCATGCGAGAAATTGCCAAGAAACTGAAGATCTCGTACAACGCTGTGTACTACTCCCTTCACAGAACAGCACAAACTGGCTCTAACCAGAATAGAAAGAGGAGCGGGAGGCCCCTGTGCACAACTGAGCAAGAGGACAAATACATTAGAGTGTCTAGTTTGAGAAACAGACGCCTCACAGGTCCTCAACTGGCAGCTTCATTAAATAGTACCTGCAAAACACCAGTCTCAACGTCAACAGTGAAGAGGCGACTCCGGGATGCTGACCTTCTAGGCAGAGTTGCAAAGTAAAAGCCATATCTCAGACTGGCCAATAAAAAGAAAAGATTAAGATGGGCAAAATAACACAGACAGTGGACAGAGGAAGATTGGAAAAAATTGTTATGGACAGACAAATCGAAGTTTGAGGTGTTTGGACCACAAAGAAGAACACTTGTGAGACGCAGACCAAATTAAACGATGCTGGAGGAGTGCTTGATGCCATCTGTCAAGAATGGTGGAGGCAATGTGATGGTCTGAGGGTGCTTTGGTGGTGGTAAAGTGGGAGATTTGTACAGGGTAAAAGGGATCTTGAAGAAGGAAGGCTATCACTCTATTTTGCAACGCCATGCCATACCCTGTGGACAGCGCTTGATTGGAGCCAATTTCCTCCTACAACAGGACAATGACCCAAAGCACAGCTCCAAACTATGCAATAACTATTTAGGGAAGAAGCAGTCAGCTGGTATTCTGTCTATAATGGAGTGGCCAGCACAGTCACAGGATCTCAACCCTATTGAGCTGTTGTGGGAGCAGCTTGACCGTATGGTACGTAAGAAGTGCCCATCAAGCCAATCCAACTTGTGGGAGGTGCTTCAGGAAGCATGGGGTGAAATCTCTTTAGATTACCTCAACAAATTGACAACTAGAATGCCAAAGGTCTGCAAGGCTGTAATTGCTGCAAATGGAGGATTCGTTGACGAAAGCAAAGTTTGAAGGACACAATTATTATTTCAATTAAAAATCATTATTTCTAACCTTGTCAATGACTACATTTCCTATTCATTTTGCTATATTTCCAATTCAAACTCATTTCATGTATGTTTTCATGGAAAACAAGGACATTTCTAAGTGACCCCAAACTTTTGAACGGTAGTGTACATGTATGTACAGTGCATTTGGAAAGTTTTCAGACCTCTTGACTTTTTCCAAATTTTTTTACGTTACAGCCTTATTCTGAAATGGATTAAATCTGGGGGTTTTCTCATCAATACCCCATAATGACAAAGCAAAAACAGTTTTTTAGACATTTTTGCTAATTCAGTACTGTGTTGAAGCACCTTTTGGCAGCGATTACAGCCTAAAGTCTTTTTTTCTTTTTTTCTTTAAATTTAAATTTTACATTTATTTAACCAGGCCCTCGATACCCCAAACGAGTGTCAATGCTTGACAGGAGGTAGGGAGGATGGTCTCTGGGTCAGACGGTATAGCTGCGGAGCTATGCATGCGAGAGAGGGTGTCAGGCTTCACATTCTTGGACCCAGGGCGGTAGGAGATGGTGATATTGAAACGAGTGAACAAGAGAGCCCAACGAGCATGCCTTGAGTCGAGGCGCTTGGCGGTGCAGAGATATTCCAGATTCTTATGGTCGGTCCACACTAGGAATGGATGTTCCACCCCTTCTAGCCAGTGTCTCCATTCCTACAGCGCCATCTTGACCGCAAGAAGTTCCCAGTTAACAACATCATAGTTCCTCTCCGCGGGATTAAGACAATGGGAAAGGAAAGCGCAGGGATGCAGCTTTTGGTCCTGGGCAGAACGCTGGGACAGGACGGCCCCCACTCCAACGTCCGAGGCGTCGACCTCCACCATGAACTGACGGGAAGGGTCCGGATGGATTAAGATGGGGGCTGCAGTGAACCGATGCTTGAGATCCGAAAACGCCCAGTCAGCAGCTGGGGACCACGTGAACGGAACCTTGGGTGAGGTGAGTGCAGAGAGTGGGGAAGCCAGGAAACGTTGCAGCTGCACTCTGGATGTGGGTTGGGGCCACTCCACCACCGCTCTCACCTTGTCCGGATCCATCTGAATGTTCCTGGCAGCGATGATGTATCCCAGAAAGGAGATAGCGGAGCAATGGAATTTACACTTCTCAGCCTTGACAAATAACTGGTTCTCCAGGAGGCGCTGGAGAACTTGTCGGATGTGGAGGACATGCTCCTGAACCGAACAGGAAAAGAAAAGGATGTCGTCAAGGTAGACAAACACGAAACAGTTCAACATGTCACAGAGCACATCATTGACCAGAGCCTGGAACACTGCGGGAGCATTGGTCAGTCCGAATGGCATAACCAGATACTCATAGTGCCCGCTAGCTGTGTTAAAGGCTGTCTTCCATTCGTCTCCTTCCTGTATCCGAACCAGATGCTAGGCATTCCGAAGGTCCAAATTTGAGAATACAGTCGCCCCCTGGAGAGGCTGGAAAGCCTGTCATTAAGGCCCCGTTAATCGATACACGGGTGCAGGGTTTTGTCCTTCCTCTCCACAGAGAAGAACCCTGCGCCGGCAGGGGAGGAAGAAGGACGAATGATCCCTGCCCCCAGAGAGTCCTCAATGTACCCTTCCATGGTCTTGGTCTCCAGACCAGACTTGGAATAAAGCCGCCCCCGAGGCGGTGTAGTGCCAGGGAGGAGGTCAATGGCGCAGTCATAGGGTCAAGATGGGCACGGGGCTTGTTGAAAACCTCCCTGAGGTCCTGATACTCCGCGGGAACGGCGGAGAGGTCCAAGGCTTTACCCAAGCTCGCAGGACTATGTCCACGGGAGGGCTGCGCCGCCTTGAGGCAATGTACATGGCAGAACGGGCTCCAACCCAGGATTGAACCCATAGCCCAGTCGATCAGGGGGTTGTGCCTCTGGAGCCATGACAATCCCAAAACCATAGGTGCATGAGGAGATTCAATGAGCAGGAACTGCATGGACTCACTGTGATTCCCTGACACTCGCAGGTTGATAAGAATCGTTCTGTGAGTGACCCTGCCAATAGAGCGTCCGTCCAATGCTCTGGCGTCCTGGAGAGGAGTTGTGTGGAGATACCCAGCTTCGACACCAGGGTAGTGTTCATAAAGCTTCATGAGCACCCAGAGAGATTTAGACCGGTCACCCCACAACAGGATAGTATGGAGAGGGGTACGAGTAAAGGGGAGATGAGAGAATCCCTGTATGGACCACCAGCGTACTCGTACCTACTGATGAGCCTGGGCTTTTTACTGGACAGGTGGATATGTAAAATCCTGAAGTTCCACAATACAGACAGCTTTTAGAGCTCAGTCTGCGTAAACGTTCCTCATGAGACAATCTAGCCCTGCCCAGTTGCATGGGCGCCGGAGGAGGCAAGTCGACAGTCCTCAATGATTTCTGAGGGATCTCGGGTGACATCAGATTCTCTCAGGAATGCAGGCGTCGGGGATTTCTGGGGTTCTTCGGAGGCGAGGGGAAAATCGTGGATGGGCGCGTGTGCCCGGTAACAGACCTCCTCTCCCTACTGCGTTCCCGTAGTCGCCCATCGCTCCTTATGGTCAAGGCTATGAGAGAGTCGAGGTCCAAGGGCAGCTCCCGGACTGCGAGCTCATCCTTAATTCCCTCCAATAATCCATGAAGGAATGTGTCGAACAGGGATTCCGGGTACTAGGCACTCTCGTCGGCAAAAGTGCGAAAGTCTACCGTGTAGTCTGCCACACTACGGGAGTCTTGACGCAGTTGAAGTAGCTTCCGAGCTGCCTCTCTCCCAGACAACGAAGAGTCAAACACCTTCCTTACTTCCGCCACGAAATCCTCCAGACTAAGGCAAACTAAGGATTTTTGCTCCCATACCGCCGTAGCCCAGACAAGCACAAGACAGGTGAAACAGATCAGGGTGTGACACTGAGCTCAATTTCGAGTCTCATAGCAAAGGGTCTGAATACTTATGTAAATAAGGTATTTCTGTTTTTTATTTTATAAATTTGCAGAAATGTCTAAAAATCTGTTTTTGCTTTGCCATTATGGGGTGTTGTGTGTAGATTGACTAAAAACGATTTATTCCATTTTAGAATAAGGCTGTAACGTAACAATGTGGAAAAAGTCAAGGGGTCTGAATATTTTCCGAATGCACTGTATGTATGTATGTATGCATACATGCATATACTGTATATATTTATATTCCGGTCTGACATTGCTCATTCTGATATTTCTTAATTGTAAATGATTTCAGGATTGTTAGTATTTGTATTTTTTATTTTATTGCTACAGGTATTACTGCACTGTAGGTAGTACTGCACTGTTGGAAGTAATAGAAACACAAGCATTTCGTTGTACCCACGATAACATCTGCAAATCTGTCTACGCAACCAATACAATTTTCCACAGATCATGCATCTGAATGTACTCATGACTCCATTCTATGTGTACCAAAATTACTGCTTCTCTGAATTGCATTGTGAAAGCCTAACACTGTAAGATCATATTTTATAATTTAGCTAGTCATGTTGGCAATAGAACAAACTTTCAAATTATGCCCACCTGACCCAGATTGCAATTTATAATGGAACATTTTGGGATTGCGTAAAAGTGCATTGAAATTACTTAGGAACTGTACACACTTTGGAGAGGTGTGTGGCCATTGGAAACACCAGTTAGACCTCTCACTCAAACCCTTGTGATTGTTTTGTCCATTGTTGCACCTAGCCCACATTTTGCAATAATATTCTTATCATGCTACTGAATGTATCCAGAATATTTTCGTTATCAACAAATGTGGTGAAACGTACATAAAATGTTAAATGCACATAAATCAACAGTGTAATGTTTGGATTCAGTCTTGTGTCAGGTGAACTGTTGTGTCCTCACCTTTAGTCTAATCATTTTCCCATAATTTTTTTAATACATTTTAGTCATTTAGCAGACGCTCTTATCCAGAGTGCATACATTTTTTTTATTTCTCATAATCTCCAAACTGTTCCCTTTTAATTGCTACCATAGCTATTTCATCTGTAAAAAAACATTTCAATTTAGCCCTAGCCATATAGGCCAATTTCCACGAGTGTAAGGGGTCAAACAAAGCATGATATGACTATGAAAATGATATATTCTGAAGCAGGGGAGGATAGAGAAAAACCTTTTTTGTTGTTGAAATGTTTATTCTTTTTTTTCTTCCAGATAGCTCTTAAACAAAGCATGCCATGACTATGAAAATGATATATTTTTCAGATTCAGAATATCATTTGACGTATTAATCATTTAGCAGACGCTCTTATCCAGAGTAATTAGGCTTAAGTGCCTTGCTTAAGGGCAAATACAGATTTTCACCTAGTCAGCACGGGGATTCGAACCAGCGACCGTTCAATTGCTGGTCCAACTCTCTTAACTGCTAGGCTACCTGCAGCCCCAATATAGACTATATATACAAAAGTATGTGGACATCTCTTCAAATTAGTGGATTCAAGTAATTCGGTCACACCAGTTGCTGACAGGTGTATAAAATCGAGCACACCGCCATGCAATCTCCATAGACAAACATTGGCAGTAGAATGGCCTTACTGAAGAGCTCTCTGACTTTCAACATAGCACCGTCATAGGATGCCACCTTTCCAACAAGTCAGTTCATCAAATTTCTGCCCTGCTAGAGCTGCCCCAGTGAACTGTAAGTGCTGATATAGTGAAATGGAAATGTCTAGGAGCAACAACGGCTCAGCCGTGAAGTGGTAGGCCACACAAGCTCACAGAACGGGACCGGCGAGTGCTGAAGCGTGTAGCGCGTAAAAATCGTGTGTCCTCGGTTGCAACACTCACTACCGAGTTCTAAACTGCCTCTGGAAGCAACGTTAGCACAAGAACTGTTCGTCGGGAGCTTCATGAAATGGGTTTCCATGGCCGAGCAGCCGCACACAAGCCTAAGATCACCATGCGCAATGCCAAGCGTCGGCTGGAGTGGTGTAAAGCTCGCCGCCATTGGACTCTGGAGCAGAAGAAACACGTTCTCTGGAGTGATGAATCACGCTTCACCATCTCGCAGTCCGACGGACAAATCTGGGTTTGGCGGAGACCAGGAGAACGCTACTTGCCCGAATGCATAGTGCCAACTGTAAAGTTTGGTGGAGGAGGATTACTTGTCTGGGGCTGTTTTTCATGGTTCGGGCTAGGCCCCTTAGTTCCAGTTAAGGGAAATCTTAATGTTACAGCATACAATGACATTCTAGACGATTCTGTGCTTCCAACTTTGTGGCAAAAGTTTGGGGAATGCCCTTTCCTGTTTCAGCGTGACAATGCCCCCGTGCGCAAAGCTAGGTCCATACAGAAAATGGTTTGCCGAGATCGGTGTGGAAGAACTTGACTGGCCTGCACAGAGCCCTGACCTCAACCCCATTGAACACCTTTGGGATGAATTGGAACTCCGACTGCGAGCCAGGCCTAAGCGCCCAACATCAGTGCCCGACCTCACTAATGATCTTGTGGCTGAATGGAAGCAAGTCCCCGCAGCAATGTTCCAACATCTAGTGGAAAGCCTTCCCAAAAGAGTGGAGGCTGTTATAGCTGCAAAGGGGGGACCAACTCCATTTTAATGCCCATGATTTTGGAATGAGATGTTCAACGAGCAGGTGTCCACATACTTTTGGTCATGTAGTGTATCATTTTCAAAGTCATTGCACGCTTTGTTTAAGAGCTATTGAAGATTGAAATCCAACATCTTTTTTTTGTAATTTTATTTTCACAAAAAAATATGTGCAATATTCACCATCCACCCCTGATTCAGAATATATAATTTTCATAGCAGTAGCGATGGGTGGGTAAAATCACTGGGGAAGCCACGGACGGAAAAAATGCCATATTTCAACCTATGTGATAATTGCAATGTTTTTTGCTCCCATACACAGTGTATGAATTTATGGTTGGATCAGAATCACCGTTATAATCATTGGCCAGTACAGAGAATGAAGTAAAGTCCAAATCCCTATCTCCATCCATGGCTAATTTAGGAAAGGGCTAATTTTAGCTAGCTAGCTAGCCACCAAAGAACAACAAAACAACAAGATGCTACAATTCAAGTTTCTTTCTGTAAATGACATTTGGCTTCTGATGTGATTGGTGTGAAGCCAAATCCAAACTGGCTTCCCTTAACACTTTTTTTTTAGTGCGCCAAGACCATTCACAGTATGGGTCACTCAGTTTAGCTCAACGCTGATTGGCTATTATTGTATTTTTAAAAATATAAAGGGAGGCCAAATGCTAGCTGGCTTTCCTTACATTCAATGCTACGGGCGGCAACAATATCATACACTTTTTGACCAGACAGCATCAGATAGATGGGCTACACATACAGAAACAGAAGGGCGCTGTTTCGCTCGCTCTGATGCTTTCTCCAGTGAGATACATTCAGCCTCTTGCGAATTGAAGGGAAATTATGAAACACAGAGAGAAGAAAGATACATAATTGTACTTATTTTTTTTAATCCTTTTTTTTGGGAAGCCTGGCTTCCCTTGGCATCCATCAATACATGCCACTGTTTCATAGTCATGGCATGTTTGGTTCAATAACTATTGATGAGAGAGAACCGAATATCCAATATAAAACTAATTTTACCTTGGTCTCTCTCTCTCTCTCACACACACACACACACTGTTGATGGGCGGTGCTTGAAGCGGCGATACAACTCCATGGTGGACCATGGTCTGTGTTCCGTGAAGCGTCAAGGCATGAAACAACAGTAACCACAGAAAAAAATAAGCCAAAAACCTGATGGTTAAAAAACGAAGCTAGGCTACTTCAAGGGCGATGCGTTATGGATATACATTTCGGCGAGTCAAAGTGAAAGTTTGCCATTGACGACTTGTTTTATTATCATTGGAAAAACTGTTTTATTCAGATTTTATAATCGGACTGTTTTGAGTTTACAGTCTATGTATGACGAGAGAAGATCATAGTCTTGTTTCCTCTTTCCAATAACTTTACCGTTTTTTTGGAATAGCCTACATCACATTGGAAGACATCTAATCAAATGCAAACAGTCGATGGAAACAATGAAGTTTCAGGGTAAGATGTTTTTTCTATCATAAAAACGTTCTTATTTAGATAGCTGAAACTCAACCAATAGGACTTGCCATAAATGCCATAATTGCTTAATACATGCAGTCGACACCAACTACGAACATGTTATTATATGTTACATTTCGTGGGATACTTTGTGATGTTGCAGCCTACAGTGTCAATAAAAACAGGTTTTCATCATTAACTATTATATCCATATTTCTGACTAAATTATACTTTGCCTGAACCTGAGTAAGCTCATCAGCGACACTAAAAAGTACTTCCGGGTCACGGAATTTCGAAAACGTTCTAAATAAAAGTCCTCTACTTAATTGAGTAAAAGTGTAAAAGTATACATTATTTCAAATTCCTTATATTAAGCAAACCAGACGGCACCATTTTCTTGTTTTTTTTGTAATTTACGGATAGCCAGGGGCACCCTCCAACACTCAGACATAATTTACAAACAAAGCATGTGTGTTAAGTGAGTCAACCAGATCAAAGGCAGTAAGGATGACCAGCGATGTTCTCTTGATAAGTACGTGCATTGGACCCTTTTCCTGTCCTGCTAAGCATTCAAAATGTAACGAGTACTTTTGTGTGTTAAGGAAAATGTAAGGAGTAAAAAGTACATACTTTTCTTTAGGAATGTAGTGAAGTAAAATTAGTCAAAAATATGAATAGTAAAGTGAAGTACACAACTACTTAAGTAGTACTTTAAAGTATTTTTACTTAAGTACTTTACACCACTGCTGTTCAACCAATCCAGTAAATGTGGATGAGGAGTAAAGATGGAGTGTCGCCAGAGATACTTTTGAGGAGATGGGAAACTACATTGGAATCGTATTAAGGGCCATTGTGTATGTTGCCCATACATCGTCATTGGGCCATTCGGTGCTTCTGGGTGATTCTGGGACAAGGAGAACTCTCCTTGGAGTCAATTGGGCGCTAGCACAAAAACTCAACATGATCATGAATTTCGTCAACAAGAAGTACAACATTACAAATATTTTCTGAGATATTAGATAATTTACTCTGTAATATCGTATAGCTTTGGAATCGTGACATTACGTACTTTCGAGGGAAATCAGCAGGTTTCTCGACTCATACCCACTAGCATAGCATAACAATGTGAACGCAATTGGTCGATAGTCTGCTTGGCGTTATACGTTCCTCCAGTCATTGCTCAATGTGATTCCTATCTCCTCCTTTCTCTAATATCTCTGGTGTTGCAGAGGCTAGAACCTGAGTGACATTGAGTAATATTATTATTCTTCTGTAGTAACATAGTCATTGAGTAGGTTGGGTAGTGGTATGACCAGTTAGTATATTGTAGACTCAGTTACTGTGGTGATGATGATGATGATATAGTAGTTTATAATAGGACTTTTATCTCAATAAGGCATCAATTGTCAATTCAGGAAAATGTATTGGCTTTGCCAAGACATTCTCCAATTGTCATTTTGTCCATCTCTCACATATTGACCAGAGTGAGGTCAGTATGACCTTACAGTATATGATGTCACTAAGGAGTTAAAACTGTCAGAACATCTCCTTATTCTACTGTAGCTGATGACTCAAGTTTCCCTAGTCGTCTGTGATTTACTGTCTGTGTCTGTCTTATCTACCCAGCAGAATCAGTCCTCAGGGTCAGACACTGGTGGCCTCTGGTACTTGTAATGTTTTGTCACATCTTTGTCCTCCCATTCATGGTCTTTAGGAGAGCAAGCATAGCATCAAGGTGTTGATGCCTCTATGTGGCTTGTATTGTCGGAATCTTCAGGAATTCCAGCTACTGCCTGGGAGTTTTGATTCTTCTTCACACTTCCAGTTCTCAGAATGCTTTCTGTTCTATTCTGTCTCATCCATGTGCTTATGACTATGTCACATGATGACCGAAAGGAACTATAAAGGAACTGTATGAGTGCTCTTATCAGCCTCTGCCATTCATACACTTTTAGATGTCTTTGATTGAGAAATAGGAATGTTTCTCTGGCTAAGCTCAGTTAGTATTCTAAACAGTCAAAAGCTATCATGACAGATGAGGCGACTGGCTTTTCACCTGTTGTATCTTTCTAATCAGCAGGTGTTAAGGCCTCAGCTCTTGAGGCCACTGTTGAGTTGTAGTAGTACCCTGGTTGTCTACACTGTCTCAGGCTTGTGCATACCAGGATTTGTGTGGTATGTGTGGCAAGTTAGGTTTTTGGCTGTGAACACATGGTGTGAACTGAACAGAACAGTAGTGGGTGAACCCAAGGATGTGTCCCAATTGTCACCATATTCCCTACATAGTGCACTACTTTTGAACAGAGAGAGAATAGGGTGCCATTTGGGACCAGCCATGCCAGGGCCAGGCCAGGGGAGAGGACCAGCGGAGCGTGCTCACCCCTAATCCCCAACCTAATCCCCTTTCAATGTGTCAGTAGAAATAATATTTTGATATGGACTGACGGCCACGCTGCTCCTCCGTGGTTCCCTCTCCACGTCCCCTTCCGGGATTAGCTCTCTCGCTTTCGCTGTCTCGCTTTCTCTGAGAGTCCTCCCCTGTGTTTTCTACAGATGGTTCTCACTCTGTCAGGCTTCCCTCAGCTCAGTTCTCTCACAGTCAGTCTCTACTTACATGGTTTCTCTCTGTCTCTATTTGCCCCAGTGTAGACAGAAAGTCCCTATCTCTTCCTCACACAGAAGTTCACTCAAGTTCAGCATGGCCAGTGAGGTAATGGCAGATTTTGTGGAGATTGTGTGCATGCCTGATTGCATAGTGGTAGTGGGAGTCACAGAGTGCTGCTGGAAACCTTCTCCAGAGGACTGGACCATCTCCCTTCCTCTCTACCCTCTCTCCATCAATCCTCCTTCCTTCTCTCTCTCTTGCAGGGCAGAAGGTGGCAGTGTGCTTAGTAGCGGTCTGTAATATCAAATCAAACTTTATTTGTCACGTACACCGAATACAACAGGTGTAGACCTTACCGTGAAATGTTTACTTACAAGCCCTTAACCAACAATGCCGTTCAAGAAAGAGTTAAGAAAATATTTACCAAAAAAACTAAAGTAAAAAATTATAAAAAGTAACACAATAAAATTACAGTAACGAGGCTATATACAGGGGGTACCGGTACCGAGTCAGTGTGTGGGGGGGTACAGGTTAGTCGAAGTAATTTGTACATGTAGGTAGGGGTAAAGTGACTATACATAGATAATAGACAGCGGGTAGCAGCAGTGTAAAAACAAATGGAGGGAGGGGGGTGTCAATTTCAATAGTCCTGGTGGCCATTTGATTAATTGTTCAGCAGTCTTATGGCTTGGGGGTAGAAGCTGTTAAGGAGCCTTTTGGTCCTAGACATGGTGCTCCGGTACCGCTTGCCGTGCGGTAGCAGAGAGAACAGTCTATGACTTGGGTGACTGGAGTCTTTGACAATTTTTGTGGCTTTCTTCTGACACCGCCTGTTATAGAGGTCCTGGATGGCAGTAAGCTTTGCCCCAGTGATGTACTGGTGCGTACGCACTACCCTCTGTAGCGCCTTACAGTCAGATGCCGAGCAGTTGCCATACCAGGTGGTGATGCAACCGTTCAGGATGCTCTCGATGGTGCAGCTGTAAAACTTTTTGAGGATATGGGGACCCATGCCAAATCTTTTCAGTCTCCTGAGGGGGAAAAGGTGTTGTCGTGCCCTCTTCACGACTGTCTTGGTGTGTTTGGACCATGATCGTTTGTTGATGATGTGGACACCAAGGGACTTGAAACTCTCGACCCGCTCCACTACAGCCCCGTCGATGTTAATGGGGGCCTGTTTGGCCCGCCTTTTCCTGTGGTCCACTATCAGCTCCTTTGTCTTGCTCGCATTGAGGGAGAGGTTGTTCTCCTGGCACCACACTACCAGGTCTCTGACCTCCTCCCTATAGGCTGTCTCATTGTTGTTGGTGCTCAGGCCTACCACTGTTGTGTCGTCAGCAAACTTAATGATGGTGTTGGAGTTGTAGGTGAACAGGGAGTACAGGAGGGGACTAAGCACGCACCCCTGAGGGGCCCCAGTGTTGAGGATCAGCGTGACAGATGTGTTGTTGCCTACCCTTACCACCTGGGGTGGCCCGTCAGGAAGTCCAGGATCCAGTTGCAGAGGGAGGTGTTTAGTCCCAGGGTCCTTAGCTTAGTGATGAGCTTTGTGGGCACTATGGTGTTGAACACTGAGCTGTAGTCAATGAACAGCATTCTCACATACAGTGGGGAAAAAAAGTATTTAGTCAGCCACCAATTGTGCAAGTTCTCCCACTTAAAAAGATGAGAGAGGCCTGTAATTTTCATCATAGGTACACGTCAACTATGACAGACAAATTGAGAAAAAAAAATCCAGAAAATCCCATTGTAGGATTTTTAATGAATTTATTGGCATATGATGGTGGAAAATAAGTATTTGGTCAATAACAAAAGTTTCTCAATACTTTGTTATATACCCTTTGTTGGCAATGACACAGGTCAAACGTTTTCTGTAAGTCTTCACAAGGTTTTCACACACTGTTGCTGGTATTTTGGCCCATTCCTCCATGCAGATCTCCTCTAGAGCAGTGATGTTTTGGGGCTGTCGCTGGGCAACACAGACTTTCAACTCCCTCCAAATATTTTCTATGGGGTTGAGATCTGGAGACTGGCTAGGCCACTCCAGGACCTTGAAATGCTTCTTACGAAGCCACTCCTTCGTTGCCCGGCGGTGTGTTTGGGATCATTGTCATGCTGAAAGACCCAGCCACGTTTCATCTTCAATGCCCTTGCTGATGGAAGGAGGGTTTCACTCAAAATCTCACGATACATGGCCCCATTCATTCTTTCCTTTACACGGATCAGTCGTCCTGGTCCCTTTGCAGAAAAACAGCCCCAAAGCATGATGTTTCCAACCCCATGCTTCACAGTAGGTATGGTGTTCTTTGGATGCAACTCAGCATTCTTTGTCCTCCAAACATGACGAGTTGAGTTTTTACCAAAAAGTTATATTTTGGTTTCATCTGACCATATGACATTCTCCCAATCCTCTTCTGGATCATCCAAATGCACTTCAGACGGGCCTGGACATGTACTGGCTTAAGCAGGGGACACGTCTCGCACTGCAGGATTTGAGTCCCTGGCGGCGTAGTGTGTTACTGATGGTTGGCTTTGTTACTTTGGTCCCAGCTCTCAGCAGGTCATTCACTAGGTCCCCCCGTGTGGTTCTGGGATTTTTGCTCACCGTTCTTGTGATCATTTTGACCCCACGGGGTGAGATCTTGCATGGAGCCCCAGATCGAGGGAGATTATCAGTGGTTTTGTATGTCTTCCATTTCCTAATAATTGCTCCCACAGTTGATTTCTTCAAACCTAGCTGCTTACCTGTTGCAGATTCAGTCTTCCCAGCCTGGTGCAGGTCTACAATTTTGTTTTTGGTGTCCTTTGACAGCTCTTTGGTCTTGGCCATTGTGAAGTTTGGAGTGTGACTGTTTGAGGTAGTGGACAGGTGTCTTTTATACTGATAACAAGTTCAAACAGGTGCCATTAATACAGGTAACAGTGGAGGACAGAGGAGCCTCTTAAAGAAGAAGTTACAGGTCTGTGAGAGCCAGAAATCTTGCTTGTTTGTAGGTGACCAAATACTTATTTTCCACCATAATTTGCAAATAAATTCATTAAAAATCCTACAATGGGATTTTCTGGATTTTTTTTTCTCAATTTGTCTGTCATAGTTGACGTGTACCTATGATGAAAATTACAGGCCTCTCTCATCTTTTTAAGTGGGAGAACTTGCACAATTGGTGGCTGACTAAATACTTTTTTGCCCCACTGTAGGTGTTCCTTTTGTCCAGGTGGGAAAGGGCAGTGTGGTGCGATCTGTGGATCTGTTTGGACGGTATGCGAATTGGAGTGGGTCTAGGGTATCCGGGATGATGCTGTTGATGTGAGCCATGACCAGCCTTTCAAAGCACTTCATGGCTACCGACGTGAGTGCTACGGGGCGGTAATCATTTAGGCAGGTTACCTTCACTTCCTTGGGCACAGGGACTATGGTGGTCTGCTTGAAACATGTAGGTATTACAGACTCGGTCAGGGAGATTTTGAAAATGTCAGTGAAGACTCTTGCCAGTTGGTCTGCGCATGCTTTGAGTACATGTCCTGGTAATCGGTCTGGCCCCTGTGGCTTTGTGAATGTTGACCTGTTTAAAGGTCTTGCTCACATAGGCTACCGAGAGCGTTATCACACAGTCGTCCGGAACAGCCGGTGCTCTCATGCATGCTTCAGTGTTGCTTGCCTCGAAGCGAGCATAAAAGGCATTTAGCTTGTCTGGTAGGCTCGCGTCACTGGGTAGCTCGCGGCTGGGTTTCCCTTTGTAGTCCGAAAATAATTTTCAAGCCCTGCCACATCCGATGAGCGTCAGAGCCGGTGTAGTAGGATTCAATATTAATCCTGTATTGATGCTTTGCCTGTTTGATGGTTCGTCTGAGGGCGTAGCGGGATTTCTTATAAGCGTCCGGATTAGTGTCCCGCTCCTTGAAAGCGGCAGCTCTAGCCTTTAGCTCGATGCGGATGTTGTCTGTAATCCATTACTTCTGGTTGGGATATGAACCTACGGTCACTGTGGGGACGGCGTCTTCGATCCACTTATTGATGAAGCCGGTGACTGAGGTGGTATACTCCTCAATGCCATTGGATGAATCCTGGAACATATTCCAGTCTGTGCTAGCAAAACAGTTCTGTAGCGTAGCATCTGCGTCATCCGCGTCATAATACAGCATTCCACTCTGCTCTTTACAAACAATCCCCATATAATTATTAATTTTACGTCACAAATCTCTAAATGTTCCAATGGACAAAGCATTTCTCTGTGGAAAGAAAGGGAGATTATTTTTACAGTTACTGTTACAACGCTTCTCTATTTGAGGTTGAGGTGAAAGTGAAAGTTCGAACAGTCAGCGACTCAAGATTGTCATCCCTACTATGCCCTACTGTCCTTAATGAGGAAGAAATTAATTCTGCTCATGTTGCATGCAGTTTCTATGTAGTTCTTCAGTTGATAAGTGTCTTATTACTATGTATTACTATTGTATTATTATATAGTACTATCACTATGTAATAGCTAATTTGATGGGGGTTGTCCTTTGGCCTTGAACCATATGTGTTGTAGAGTGAGTCAATACTGTGTTCCCACAGGAAAATGGAGGCAGAGGGAGTTCTGAGAAAACATTGTGGTGTTTCAATGATATACAGTATCATGGTCTGGGGCTCGGGGCTGGTCCTCCTAGCGGTTACAGGGAGGAGGGTGTGGACAGTGTGAATCTGTCCCTCCCTGCCAACTATGGTACACTGCTACTAGGGCTGCATGATATGGGCAGAAAATCTTATTGCGATTTTTGTACCAAATATTGCAATTGCGGTTTTACTTGCGATTATATGAACAAAAATATAAACGCAACATATAAAGTGGGAGTCCCATGTTTCATGAGCTGAAATAAAAGTTCCCATACATTTTCCATATGCACAAAAAGCTTATTTCTCTGAAGATTTCTGCACACATTTGTTTACATCCCTGCTAGTGAGCATTTCTCATTTGCCAAGATAATTTATCCATCTGACAGGTGTGGCATATCAAGTAGCTGATTAAACAGCATGATCATTACATAGGTGCACCTTGTGCTTGGGACAATAAAGGGCCACTCTAAAATGTGCAGTTTCGTCACACAACACAATGACACAGATGTCTCCAGTTTTGACGGTGCGTGCAATTGACATGCTGACTGCAGGAATGTCCACCAGAGCTGTTGCCAGAGAATTGAATGTTCCTTTCTCTACCATAAGCCACCTCCAACGTCGTTTTAGATAATCTGGCAGTACGTCCAACCGGCCGCAGATAACTGCAGACCACTTGTAACTAGCCAGCCCAGGACCTCCACATCCGGCTTCTTCACCTGTGGGTTTGCACAACTGAAGAATTTCTGCACAAACTTTCAGAAACTGCCTCAGGGAAGCTCATCTGCGTTCTCGTCATCCTTACCAGGGTCTTGACCTGACTGCAGTTCGCCGTTGTAACCGACTTCAGTGGGCAAATGCTCACCTTCGATGGCCACTGGCACACTGGAGAAGTGTGCTCTTCATAGATGAATCCCAGTTTCAACTGTACCGGGCAGATGGCAGACAGTTTGTCTTATGACCATTTTGAGTGCATTTATCAACCATTATTCAACCAAGCTTAATAGGCTTACAATTTGGCAATCACTATCTCACAATTTTAACCATAGCTGTTTATTAATGTGTGTTAAAATGTTTAATTGATGGTTAAAGTAATTGACCCATTGTCAAATGCACTGTTAAAGATGCACTATGCAGAAATCGCTCTGCCATTTTCTGGCTGCAAAAATTTTTTGTTTCAGTTTATGTGACAAAACAAGCAAGTATAGTGTATAGAATCATTGTACCATCTAAACCGCGATCCAAAAATATTGTATTTTCAGCTGTTTGAAGCTTAAGAACGGGAAGCATAGTATTAACACACATAGAACAGATCTACTGGTTCTTAGACTTGCTTTCAATGCGAATGACAGATCTATAACACACATTTCTATGTGAATTTGATCAGGTCACCCAAAAAGTTACATATTGCAGCTTTAAATTATTTAACAATGTATTAATTTTTTATGTGAACCGTTTGTGAAAGTTTTTTTGCCATCAGACTCCAGATCTTTATTGCGGCGTTGTGTCAATGAGGTGGTCGGTTTTCAATTGGCTTACACTTATCACGTGGTTTGTGCAGGCTGCAATATTGTGCATTGGGATGCTATTGGAAACTTTAACATTTGTAACAAGCCAAGGTAACAAGCATTCATTGTTATACCCCTGTAATTACAGACTGCAATTACCACCAGTTACGTGTTATTACATTGTAACTATGAATTGTTACAATTAATTACAATATTTGTTACAGTGTAAGACTGTAATAAGGACGCCTTAAAATGAAGGATTGCCAAAAGTTGTATTAAAAAATACCCAGTTTGAAAAACTAGTAGGTTAATTACCCAGCCAAGCAGATACAAGTAGTAAAGTCATTTTGGTTGTGAAGCGCACTATCAAAAAGCTTTGTCCTTTCTTTAGAACAAAATGCAATTTACCACTTGGCTATCTATTGTATCACCCTGTCAAAGGCCCTCCCAGTCAACACCACCTCATAAGATGAGGAAGTGTTTATGAGGATTGCCTGCTGCAGTTGTTCGAGAGTTGTCCAGTTTGCAGCCGAACATGCAACTTAGAGAAGACCAGCAAGGGGACCCTCAGTATCATGCAGACATGCCCTCGCTGTGAGCATTCATATAAATGGAACAGGGAGTACACTTGAATCAAGTTGGGGACATTTGACCTGGTCAATGGTCAAAACAGTTTCAGGTTTTGTCCCAATTTACCTTCATAACCTAGCCTGGTGGAACCAGCCTGATCGCTGCGCTTACCATTCTACAGTAGATCAAAACACTTAGGTAAACTGTTGGAATCATATAAATAGAATGATCATTATAGTTCTCATTTTATAGTTAGGATACAGCGGGTACTTGGAATGCAGTTTTGTTTGGCATGACAATTAATGAAAATGTAAGGCAGGAGATAGTTGTGGCAGAGTAGGAATCAAAGTGTTGGTCAGTGTTTCCCATGGGAAACTAATTAAATGTAAATAGAATAGGTACATTCAGACAAAGATTTTAGAATATTCCTCGCCTGTTCCTCTGATTAAGAACAGGCTGTTGAACAAACAATGCTGATATACTCCACCACTGGTACCAGCCTGTATTAGAGCAAAAGTTTCCTAACAAGATTAGCATTAGGGGCTAACAAAATCTTTGGGGGGCACATTTGCAGCATGCTAAGACCAACTAACTAGCGTTTTGCAGAGAGCAAGTTAAACAAACGAATAGTATAATATAGAAAACGTGGCTTTATATTAAGAAGCAACGTGAAAAGCTGCGTCGTTGACTGCATGCTGTTTGGTCAATGCATGCAGAGTGAATCTCGAGTAGTGATGTGCAGTTCGCGAACGATTCGTTCTTTTTGAACGACTCTTTTTACTGACTTGAGAGTCATGATTCATTTTTCTGTGTGACTCGTTCATTTTAGTCATTCGTTTGACCTGCTAGTGCTGGCCGCAATGATTCCTACAGCAGGATTAATACATGCTCCTCCGGCTCAGCGGCTCCAGAGATGTGTTCCGACCATCAAGCACCCACTGTCTGTCAAATATGTGCAGGGAAATAGATCATGAGCATAGAGAAGAAAAATACATGTTTAGAACTGATAATTGATCGCATGGTGCAAGAATTAATGCCATTAATTGATTATTGAATGTTATGGTGGACACAGCTTTCTAGAATCAAAACATGCACAGCCTCTGCTCAACAAACTCGAACTCGAGAACAAATTGCTTGGCGTGCTGCAGTTCGCAAACGACATTGTGCGTATCACCCTCAGCGCAGTCAAGCAATGCATTCCGCAGAGTAGACCTCGTATTAAATAAATCAAGAAATAATTGTATTTATTTGTATGCCTAGCAATCAACAAATGTACATTGTTTACAAGTCTCAGTCACAAATGACAGCTCCAATAAGCCCCCTATGGTTAACGACGTGAAGGAGAGGCTCAGTTCATTGTTCACCGGTAGCTACCTCTTCTGTGTTCTTTTCTGAGTGACAAGAGCTGAGAATATTAGTAAGGTGTTCCTAATGTTTGGTATACTCATTGTATAATTACACCAGTAGTTTGTGTATCTTACTGTCTGCAAACTACTGTCTGCTAGAATGTATTTTCTTAGCAAGTTGTGGCTAAAATAAATCTTGTTAGCAGCTAATACTAATCGCTAGTTAGCTGTCTAGCTAGCTTGCTAAATATACTAAGAGTCAGAGCAAATGCAGCTAACTAATACAGCCTGGTACCAGTGCTGGTGTAGGCCTAGATAAGCATGTTGTTTGTGCAACGGCATCTTCTAAATCAGAGAGGAACAGCCGAAACATGAATATGTTAGCTAGCTACATGAGGGAAGAAAACATGCAATGTAACATCTAATTAGGGTCACCTGGAAACACTGACGGTTCCTACCCTGCCTCCTGTAGCTTAGTTGGTAGAGCATGGCGCTTGCAACGCCAGGGTTGTGTGTTCGATTCCCACGGGGGGCCAGTATGGAAAAAATAAATTATGCACTCACTAACTGTAAGTCGCTCTTTTATTTTATTTTTATTTTTTTATTTCACCTTTATTTAACCAGGTAAGCCAGTTGAGAACAGGTTCTCATTTACAACTGCGACCTGGCCAAGATAAAGCAAAGTAGTGCAATAAAAAACAACACAGAGTTACATATGGGGTAAAAAACATAAAGTCAGAAATACAACAGAAAATATATATACAGTGTGTGCAAATGAAGCAAGTTATGGAGGTAAGGCAATAAATAGGCTATAGTGCAGAATAATTACAATAGTATTAACACTGGAATGCTAGATGTGCAGAGATTATGTGCAAATAGAGATACTGGGGTGCAAAAGAGCAAAATAAATAACAATATAGGGATGAGGTAGTTGGGTGGGCTAATTTCAGATGGGCTGTGTACAGGTGCAGTGATCGGTAAGGTGCTCTGACAACTGATGCTTAAAGTTATTGAGGGAGATAAGAGTCTCCAGCTTCAGAGATTTTTGCAATTCGTTCCAGTCATTGGCAGCAGAGAACTGGAAGGAATGGCGGCCAAAGGAGGTGTTGGCTTTGGGAATGACCAGTGAGATATACCTGCTGGGCGCAGACTACGGGTGGGTGCTGCTATGGTGACCAATGAGCTAAGATAAGGCGGGGATTTGCCTAGCAGTGATTTATAGATGGCCTGGAGCCAGTGGGTTTGACGACGAACATGTAGTGAGGACCAGCCAACAAGAGCGTACAGGTCACAGTGGTGGGTAGTGTATGGGGCTTTGGAGACAAAACGGATGGCACTGTGATAGACTACATCCAATTTGCTGAGTAGAGTGTTGGAGGCTATTTTGTAAATGACATCGCCGAAGTCAAGGATCGGTAGGATAGTCAGTTTTACGAGGGCATGTTTGGCAGCATGAGTGAAGGAGGCTTTGTTGCGAAATAGGAAGCCGATTCTAGATTTAACTTTGGATTGGAGATTCTTTATGTGAGTCTGGAAGTTGAGTTTACAGTCTAACCAGACACCTAGGTATTTGTAGTTGTCCACATACTCTAGGTCAGACCCGTCGAGTGGTGATTCTAGTCGGGTGGGCGGGTGCCAGCAGCGTTCGATTGAAAAGCATGCATTTAGTTTTACTAGTGTTTAAGAGCAGTTGGAGGCTACTGAAGGATTGTTGTATGGCATTGAAGCTCGTTTGGAGGTTTGTTAACACAGTGTCCAATGAAGGGCCAGATGTATACAAAATGGTGTCGTCTGCGTAGAGGTGGATCTGAGAGTCACCAGCAGCAAGAGCGACATCATTGATATACACGGAGAAAAGTGTCGGCCCAAGAATTGAACCCTGTGGCACCCCCATAGAGACTGCCATAGGTCCAGACAACAGGCCCTCCGATTTGACACACTGAACTCTATCTGAGAAGTAGTTGGTGAACCAGGCGAGGCAGTCATTTGAGAAACCAAGGCTATTTAGTCTGCCAATAAGAATGCGGTGGTTGACAGAGTCGAAAGCCTTGGCCAGGTCGATGAAGACGGCTGCACAGTACTGTCTATTATCAATCGCGGTTATAATATCGTTTAGGACCTTGAGCGTGGCTGAAGTGCACCCGTGACCAGCTCGGAAACCGGATTGCATAGCGGAGAAGGTACGGTGGTATTCGAAATGGTCGATGATCTGTTTGTTAACTTGGCTTTCGAATATTTTCGAAAGGCAGGGCAGGATGGATATAGGTCTGTAGCAATTTGGATCTAGAGTGTCACCCCCTTTGAAGAGCTTTCCAATCTCTGGGGATCTCAGACGTTATGAAAGAGAGGTTGAACAGACTAGTAATAGGGGTAGCGACAATTTCGGCGGCTAGTTTTAGAAAGAAAGGGTCCAGATTGTCTAGCCCAGCTGATTTGTAGGGGTCCAGATTTTGCAGCGCTTTCAAAACATCAGCTGTCTGAATTTGTGTGAAGGAGAAGCGGGGGGAGGCATGGGCAAGTTGCAGCAGAGGGTGCAGAGTTGGTGGCCGGGTTAGTGGTAGCCAGATGGAAAGCATGGCCAGCTGTAGCAAAATGCTTGTTGAAATTCTCGATTATTGTAGATTTATCGGTGGTGATAGTGTTTCCTAGCCTCAGTGCAGTGGGCAGCTGGGAGGAAGTGCTCTTATTCTCCATGGACTTTACAGTGTCCCAAAACTTTTTGGAGTTAGTGCTACAGGATGCAAATTTCTGTTTGAAAAAAGTTAGCCTTTGCTTTCCTGACTGCTTGTGTATATTGGTTCCTAACTTCCCTGAAAAGTTGCATATCGCGGGGGCTATTTGATGCTAATGCTGTACGCCACAGGATGTTTTTGTGCTGGTCAAGGGCAGTCAAGTCAGAGGAGAACCAGGGGCTATATCAGTTCTTAGTTCTGTATTTTTGAATGGGGCATGTTTATTTAAGATTGAGAGGAAATTACTTTTAAGGAACAACCAGGCATCCTCTACTGACGGAATGAGATCTATATCCATCCAGGATACCTGGGCCAGGTCAATTAGGAAGGCCTCCTCGCTAAAGTGTTTTAGGGAGCGTTTGACAGTGATGAGGGTGGTCGTTTGACCGCGGACCCGTTACGGACGCAGGCAATAAGGCAGTGATCGCTGAGATCCTGGTTGAAGACAGTTGAGGTGTATTTAGAGGGTATGTTAGTCAGGATGATATCTATGAGGGTACCCATGTTTACGGATTTAGGGTTGTACCTGGTAGGTTCGTTGATAATTTGCGTGAGGTTGAGGGCATCTAGCTTGGATTGTAGGATGGCTGGGGTATTAAGCATATCCCAATTTAGGTCACCAAGCAGTACAAACTCTGAGGATAAATGGGGGCAATCAATTCACATATGGTGTCCAGGGCACAGCTGGGGGCTGAGGGGGGTCTGTAGCAAGCGGCAACAGTGAGAGACTTATTTCTGGAAAGGTGGATTTTTAGAAGTAGAAGCTCAAACTGTTTGGGCACAGACCTGGATAGTATGATAGAGCTCTGCAGGCTGTCTCTACAGTAGATTGCAACTCCACCCCCTTTGGCAGTTCTATCTAGACGGAAAATGTTATAGTTGGGGATGGAAATTTCAGAATTTTTGGTGGCCTTCCTGAGCCAGGATTCAGACACTGCTAGAACATCAGGGTTGGCAGAGTGTGCTAACGCAGTGAATAACTCAAACTTAGGAAGTAGACTTCTGATATTTATGTGCAAGAAACCAAGACTTTTGCGATTACAGAAGTCATCAAATGATAGCGCCTGGGGAGTAGGAGTGATACTGAGGGCTGCAGGGCCTGGGTTAGCCTCTACATCACCAGAGGAACAGAGGAGGACTAGAATAAGGATACGGCTAAAGGCTTTAAGAACTGGTCTTCTAGTGCGTTGGGTACATAGAATAAAGGGGGCAGATTTCCGGGTGTTATAGAAAAGATTCAGGGCATTATGTACAGACAAGGATATGGAAGGATATGAGTAAAGTGGAGGTAAACCTAAGCGTTGGGTAACAATGAAAGAGATAGCATCGCTGGAGGCATCAATTGAGTCGGTCTCCGCGTGTATGGGGGGAGGGCAAAGGAGCTATCTAAGGCAGGTTTAGCTAGGCTGGGGGTCTACAGTGATATAGTACAATTAGAAATAACCGAAACAACAATAAACTAACCATGTTTGGGCTGAGGCTAAACATAAACAGGATGTAGTACCGTAAAAAGGAACAGTCCAGCAGATATCAGCTGTATAGCTGAGTTATCATAAGGTCCGGTGGTGAAGCACTAGTAAGAGGCCACGGCTAGCGTGTGCTAGCGGGCCAGGGCTAGCAGATGGATGGAATCTTCGTGGTTAACGTCGTAACCACATCAGACGATTTCGTCGGCAGACCAGTCGTGTAGGATCGGCGGGGCTCCGTGTCAACACTAGGTGGTCCCGTCCGGTTGACAGAGAGGTAGATAGCCGGGAGATGGGCGATGGGCCTAGCTCAGGATGATTAGCCAGACCACAGCGTCCGTTTTGTTGTAGCTGGCTGGTGGTAGCTAGCTGGTAGCGATGAATCCGGAGTTAAAGGTCCAGTGATTCAGTGATTCCGGCGGAAAAACTGATATGTTCTGGGTCGATAACGCTGTGCAGACTGGCCGAATATCCGGTGATCAATGTCCAGTGATTAAAATTAATCCCGCAGAAAAAAATCCAATGTTCTGGGTGAAACACCGCTAGCTGCGGCTAATAGCAAATAGCAAGTAGCTAGTTAGCTGTCTAGCTAGTTTCAACTGGAGATTCTAGATTCTAGATAAAGGTAAGCCAATAATAGAATCCGTTCCACGTTGAGTGAGGCGGGTTGCAGGAAAGTATATCTTGTAGAAGGATGAAAAGTCTGATAGGGAAATATGTACGAAAAATGTACGAAAAATAGGGTATTTACAGGCTATTTACAGACAGACGATAAAAACACAACTGCACTACTACGCCATCTTGGATCTTCTTCGCTCTAGATAAGAGCGTCTGCTAAATGACTAAAATGTAAATGTGAAATGTAATAATTCCTCCCTGGCTTATTTATTTGTTATGTCAAACAACAATCTATTCAATGTGCTTCCCACAGTTAATACCTTTTGCCCATATCATGCAGCCCTGCGTGGCACAGTGTGGATTGAACAGTATAAACCAACTAGAATGGAGAAAGCGCCATTGAAATCACTTCTTATGTATGTGTTGCCACCCTACACTCTTAGAAAAGAAGGTGCTATCTAGAACCTAAAAGGATTCTACGGCTGTCCACATAGGATAACCCTTTGAAGAACCCTTTTCGGTTCCATGTAGAAACCTTTCCATGTAGAATTCGTTCCATGTAGAACCCTATGGGGACAGCTGAAGAACCCCTTAGGAACCTTTTTTCTAAGAGTGTAGGGCCATGAACTACTCATAAAGCATATTTAGAACTTTTATTATTCCAAAAAATAAAATACGGTCAAATGCCATCATACCGTCAAAAATGTGAAAAATAACGTAATATATTATGGCCATATCACCCAGCCCTACGTTTGAGACTTGCACCTCCTTAGACTAAAGCCCAATGTGTTTACCCTCCACTCACAACGATGCTGTAATGCTAAATCCCAGCCAGTCTACTGATACAATACACAACACAGTATGTGTGAGAAAGCTGTGCACACACAGCACTACATGCTAGCTAGGTGCTGGAGTGGAGACAGCTGCTGTTATCAGAGAAAGAGTTAAGGACTTACAGTCCCAGGGTGTGTTCGTGTGCGTCTACGCACTCACTCGTTCATGCGTGTGTGTGTGTGTTCGCGCACTAATTCTTACCAGCTCAGCATTGTACTACTCAGGCATGTGCGAGCAACCCTATGGTCTGATAGCTGTCAGTTATTGTCTGTTCTCTCACGGCATTGGTGGGCAGACTGGGCACCACCCAATGTGCACCAATGAGGCCCCACCACAGGCAATGGTTCACATGGATGAATCTAGTTTATCTCATGAGTGTCCAGACCTTTATCACTAGTTCACTATCGTTGTAGGAGTTGGCTTAATCTCAGTACCCAGAAACAAATCAGCAAATGTTAAGGCAGTGACGAGAGACTATAGTTGGCTAAACAAATGTGCATACAACAGATCTGAGATTAGGGCAGGCTATAGCCATGCCAGTTTCTGCTGTAGTTGTCTGCCAACGTGTGTGTGTGTGTCTTGGTGCTGGAAGTGTGTGGACGTCAGTTTCCCTCGCTGCAGAATGGAAGGTGAGTGTTGTTGGAAAGTGTGAGCAGCTCCCCCGGGTCTGGGCTGGAAGGCCTGCTGACTCACACACGCATGCATGCATACACCCACTCATGCTCATGCTTACTCAAACACTCACAACATCCAGCAGGCTCTACCTCTGAGGCTAAACACACAAAGACCTTTTGAGGTCAGTGTGTGTTAAAAGGCATCCACTCCCCTGAACACACAGAGCACAGAGGCTGTCAAGCAAACAAGACCACGTGAACACATACAACACACATGCACAGACACACACACACACACACACGCACACTGAAAACTGAAAATATATATGTTTAAGATACACATTCAGTCAAGCCAGCCATTCAATTCAATCGTATTATTTTACATCCAAAGCCCTTCTATAATTTCTGCCCCTAATCCGACCATGTTATTATTGGACCCAGACTGTGAGCGTTGCAGCTATAGGGCCGGGGCTGCAGCTGATATCTTTAGCAGGTGTAGACAAATAGCCATAGAGCATGGTCCTAGAGCCATTAAATAAGACGTCTTCCCCCCTGCAGCTCGTTTGAAGCCTAGGGTCCCAGACACTGGATAGCCCTGTATTGCTGTGGCCGTGGACTGGCCTCTATCCCATAATATGTCATTCTGCTGCTGTGAAGAGATACTTTCTCAGACTGAAACCTGAGAGCTAGGCCAACGCTTTGATATGGAGCTGAGGGGCGAGAGGGGAGGGAAGGAGGGATAAAGGGATGGGAGAGAGGGGGAGTGAGGAGAGAGAGGGGTGAGGTGAATCTGTGGCCTTCTGTCGGATCATAACATACTGCAGACAGGAGCTCTGGCTACCTCTCTCCTCCTCTCTCTCTCTCTCCCTCTCTTTCACTCTCTCAATTCAAGTAAATTCAAATGGGCTGTATTGGCATGAGAAACGTGTTTACATTGCCAAAGCAAGTGAAATATACAATACACAAATGTGAGAAGACACAAAACAACATCAACAAAAAACTATTAAAATTTAGCAGTAAATATTGCCCTCAAATGTTTGAAAAATATAGACATTTCAAGTGTTATATTATCAGCAATGTACAGTGTTTTAGCAATGTGCAAATAGTTGTAGTACAAATAGTAGGGGAAGATAAATACACAGATAAATATTGGTGGTGTTTACAATGTTGTTTGTGCTCCACTGGTTGCCCTTTTTTCATGGCGATGGGTAACAAATCTTGCTGCTGTGATTGCTCGCTGCTGTATTTCACCTAACAAATATAATAATAATAATAATAATAATAATAATAATAATAAGCCATTTAGCAGACGCTTTTATCCAAAGCGACTTACAGTCATGCGTGCATACATTTTTTGTGTATGGGTGGTCCCAGGGATCGAACCCACTACCTTGGCGTTACAAGCGCCGTGCTCTACCAGCTGAGCTACAGAGGACCACAAATATGGGAGTTTATCCATGTTTGATTTGTTTTCAAATTCTTTGTGGGTCTGTTTGATCTGTGAGAAATATGTATTTCTAATGTGGTCATACATTTGGCAGGATGTTAGGAAGTGCAGTTTAGCTTACACCTCATTTTGTGGGCAGTGTGCACATAGAGCCAGGTCTGCCTATGGCGGCCTCTCTCAATAGCAAGGCTATGCTCACGGAGTCTGTACATAATCAAGGATTTTCTTCATTTTAGGTCAGTCACATTGGTCAGGAATTCTGCCACTGTTTAGGGCCAGATAGCATTCCAATTTGCTCTGTTTTTCGGTTGATTCTTTCCAGTGTGTCAAATAGTTATATTTTTGCTTGGCTCTAATTCTGTTGCTTTCCTGGGGTTCTGTGGGGTCTGTTTGTGTTTGTGAACAGAGCCCCAGAACCAGCTGGCTGAGGGGACTCTTCTCTATGTTAATCTCTCTGTAGGTGAGGGCTTTGTGATGGAATGTGTGGGCATCGCTTCCTTTTAGGTGGTTGTAGAATTTAACAGCTCTTTTCTGATAACTAGCGGGTATAGTCCTAATTCTGCTCTGCATGCATTGTTTGGGGTTTTGCATTGTACACAAAGTATATTTTTGTAGAATTCTGCATGCAGATTCTCGATTAGGTGTTTGTCCCATTTTGTGAATTCTTGGTTGGTGAGTGGACCCCAGACCTCACAACCAAAGAGGGCAATGGGTTCTATAACTGATTGAATTATTTTTAGCCAGATACTAATTGGGATGTTGAGTTTTATGTTCCTTTTGATGGCGTAGAAGGCCCTTCTTGCCTTGTCTCTTAGATCGTTCATAGCCTTGTGGAAGTTACCTGTGGTGTTGATGTTTAGGTCGAGGTAGGTATAGTTCTTTGTGTGCTCTAGGGCAACGGTGTCTAGAATTTGTAGTTGTTGTCCTGGCTACTTATCTTTTTTTCTAACACCATTATTTTTGTCTTACTGAGATTCACTGTCAGGGCCCAAGTCTAACAGAATCTGTGCAGAAGATCTACAGTAGGTGCTGTTGTAGGCCCTCCTTGGTTGGGGACAGAAGCACCAGATCATCTGCAAAGAGTAGACATTTGATTTCCGAGTCCAGTAGGGTGAGGCCGGGTGCTAGTGCCATCGCCAATTCATTGATATATACAGTTGAAGTCGGAAGTTTACATACACCTTAGCTAAATACATTTAAACTCAGTTTTTCACAATTCCTGACGTTTAATCCTAGGAAAAATTCCCTGTCTTAGGTCAGTTAGCGGTATGATGGCTGCGTGGTCCCATGGTGTTTATACTTGCGTACTATTGTTTGTACAGATGAACGTGGTACCTTCAGGCGTTTGGAAATTGCTCCCAAGGATGAGCCAGACTTGTGGAGGTCTACAATATTTTTTCTGAGGTCTTGGCTGATTTCTTTTGATTTTCCCATGATGTCAAGCAAAGAGGCACTGAGCTTGAAGGTAGGCCTTGAAATACGTCCACAGGTACACCTCCAATTGACTCAAATGATGTCAATTAGCCTATCAGAAGCTTCTAAAGCCATGACATCATTTTCTGGAATTTTCCAAGCTGTTTAAAGGCACAGTCAACTTAGTGTATGTAAACTTCTGACCCACTGGAATTGTGATACAGTTAATTATAAGTGAAATAATCTGTCTGTAAACAATTGTTTGAAAAATTACTTGTGTCATGCACAAAGTAGATGTCCTAACCGACTTGCCAAAACTATAGTTTGTTAACAAGAACTGTGTTGAGTGGTTGAAAAACGAGTTTTAATGACTCCAACCTAAGTGTATGTAAACTTCTGACTTCAACTGTATGTTGAAGAGGGTGAGGCTCAAGCTGCATCCCTGTCTCACCCCACGGCCCAGACTCTCTCTCACTCTCCTCTCTGTCTCTCTCTCTCTCTCTCTAGTGCACCAGGTGCCAGGTGGGTACCTTGTCACTAATCCATAAACCTTTCTGAAATATTATACTGTAGTTGGACTCAGTTCACCCCCAACCCCCCTCCATCCACTTAAATTCTGTCCAATTCCCAGTATATTTCCTACTCGAGGTAGAAGTTGTCCGTAACCACAGATCTAGGAACAGATTACTTCTCTAACCCCAACTTTGACCTTAACCACTAGATCGGATATATCTGATGGTTAGGGGCAACTTCTACCCAGGGCCACGTTCAGTAGCCAAACGTTGATGAGCGTTGCCGATAGAAATGCTACGAATATAGATCTGACGTGATGTCAGAGAGACGTTTGTTTTACATAGCATATTCCTATCTGAACATTCCAAAACATTGCATCCTGCTGAACGTGCCCCAGGTTTCCCATGAGAGAAAAAGAGAGAAGAAACAAAACACAACTGTTCAGAGACAATTGTAAAAAGTACACCATTTCCCTATAAGATTTGTAGGACAAATTCAAGTTAAACGGTCACTTGAGTGTTTGCATTTAGCCTACAACATGCCATGAAACTTCTTGAAGCACGGCCCATCCTACGAAGTGGCAAAAAATTTTAATTTGACAACTATTCAGAAAATGCAACAAGTATTATATAGAGAAATCCTCTCTAATAATAATAAATTGTGTGATACAGTTACATGCCTCCCATTCCCCATTCCCCACACACATACACACTCACTCATTCTCTCTCACACACACACACACACACACACACACACACACACATACAGACACACACACAGTATCATCATGATACTATACAGCACTTTCAATCAATCAAAATCATTTTAGAAAACCCTTAGTGGCCAAACTGTTTCTCAGTTCATGGATGCATATGTATGTCAGACTGATGGATAATCAGACAGGATAGAGTACACAAAAAGATGGGTCAGATTATAACCATAAAGGCTATAAAGGGTACACACTTCAAGACCCATGTTCAGATTACTTTTCATAGATGGTAAGAAGTCAAAGTATGTGGCACAGCTGTTTACAGATTCAACACATCATCAACTATTGTTTATTTAGGATGATTAAAGTAAAAGATTACAAAGATGACACTGGAATTTAGCCAAACAGGTTTAGAATAATTGTAAATCTATTTTCGATGGGCATATAGTTAGCTGGTTATCTTTGCCTGACAGATTAACTGCAGAGTAAGCCAATTTTAACTGATTAGTTACGAAGCAGGGAAAGTTAAAAAATGAATTGCATCAGTAGAAACAGGACAAAACAAGCAACTTGTTAGCTGGCTATGTAAACAAATATCACTGCAACTCAATATCATATGAGCTCCACTGCGCGGGCATCTAGCCTAACACGACAGCTAAGCTGTCAAATAATAGGAAAACGAGGCAATGTATAGCCTATGAATATCTGTACCAAGCAAACATAACAAACCATAATTTAGGCCCAAACGATTAACACAAATCTCCATTTCGGTGGCTAGTTCACTTGTTGTCTGTATAGTGAGTGACAGATGACGTTTATGCTTCGCAAGCGCAGCCCAAAAATACCACCACACACACCTTTTCTTGCCTGACAGACTAGCTAGCTAGCTAGCTATAGCAAGCAGCTTGGCTGTTTCCATATGAATTACAATACATTCGGAAAGTATTCAGACCCCTTCCCTTTTTCCACATTTTGTTACGTTACAGCCTTATTCTAAAATTGTTTAAATTAATTGTTTTCCTCATTAATCTACACACAGTACCCCATAATGACAAAGTGAAAACAGGTTTTTAGATTTTTTAGCAAATGTATAACAAAACCCCCCCAGAAATGCCTATTTACAAAAGTATTCAGACCCTTTGATATGAGACTCGAAATTGAGCTCAGGTGCATCCTGTTTCCATTGATCATCCTTGAGATGTTTCTACAACTTGATTGGAGTCCACCTGTGGTAAATTCAATTGATTGAACATGATTTGGAAAGGGACACACCTGTCTATATAAGGTCCCACAGTTGACAGTGCATGTCTGAGCAAAAACCAAGCCATGAGGTCGAAGGAATTGTCGGTAGAGCTCCGAGACAGGATCGTGTCGAGGCACAGATCTGGGGAAGGGTACCAAATAATTTCTGCAGCATTGAAGGTCCACAAGAACACGGTGGCCTCCATCATTCTTAAATGGAAGAAGTTTGGAACCATCAAGACTCTTCCTAGGGCTGGCCCCCCAGCCAAACTGAGCAACCGGGGGAGAAGGGCCTTGGTCAGGGAGGTGACCAAGAACCCGATGGTCACTCTGACAGAGCTCCAGAGTTCCACATGACAGCCCGCTTGGAGTTTGCCAAAAGGCACCTGAAGGACTCTCAGACCATGAGAAACAAGATTCTCTGGTCTGATGAAACCAAGATTGAACTCTTTGGCCTGAATGCCAAGCGTCACGTCTGGAGGAAACCTGGCGAAGGTTCAACTTCCAACAGGACAACGACCCTAAGCACACAGCTAAGACAATAAAGTAGTGGCTTCGGGACAAGTCTCTGAATGTCCATGAGCGGCCCAGCCAGAGCCCGGACTTGAACCTGATTGAGCATCTCTGGAGAGACCTGAAAATAGCTGTGTAGCGACGCACCCCATCCAACCTGACAGAGCTTGAGATGATCTGCAGAGAAGAATTGGAGAAACTCCCCAAATACAGGTGTGCCAGGCTTGTAGCGTCATACCCAAGTAGACTTGAGGCTGCAATCGCTGCCAAAGGTGCTTCAACAAAGTACTGAGTAAAGGGTCTGAATACTTATGTAAATGTGTTACTTAAGTTGTTTTTTTAATATACATTTGCAAACATTTCTACAAACCTGTTTTTGCTTTTTTGGAGTATTTAATCAATTTTAGAACAAGGCTGTAACGTAACAAAATGTGGAAAACGTAAAGGGGTCTGAATACTTTCCCGAATGCACTGTACATCAGTAGAAACAAGACAAAACAACCACCTGGTTAGCTGACTATATATAGCTAAACTCTGCAACTATTTACAGACCGTGAGAAATCATTTGAGCTCCTGCACCACCGCTGATGGGCTCGCCTGTACCAACCAAATGATCATGACCGGACATGCTAATCTGAGAGCTATTCCCCAAATTTCACAGCATCAAACATCGCCAACACCAAACATACACTCAGTATACCAGACATTAGGAACACCTTCCTAATATTGAGTTGAACATCCTCAATTCGTCTGGGTATGGACTCTACAAGCTTTTGAAAGCATTCCACAGGGATGCTGGCCCATGTTGACTCCAATGCTTCCCACAGTTGTGTCAAGTTGGCTGGATGTCCTTTGGGTGGTGGACCATTCTTGATGCACATGGGAAACCGTTCAAAGGCACTTCAATTTTTTGTCTTGCCCGTTCATCCTCTGAATGGCACACATACACTGAGTATACAAAACATACCTGCTCTTTCCATGACATAGACTGACCAGGTGAATCCACGTGAAAGCTATGATCACTTAATGATGTCACTTGTTAAATCCACTTAAATCATTTTAGATGAAGGAGAGGATACAGGTTAAAGAATGATTTTTAAGCCTTGAGACAATTGAGACATGGATTGTGCATGTGTGCCATTCAGAGGGTGAATGGGCAAGACAAAATATTTAGGTGCCTTTGAAAGGGGTATGGTAGCAGGTTCAACTGTTTCCTGTGTGTATCAAGAATGGTCCACCGCCCAAAGGACATCCAACTCAATATTAGGAAGGTGTTCCTATGTTGTGTGTACTCAGTGTACACAATCCATGTCTAAGTTTTCTCAAGGCTTAAAAATCCTTCTTTAACCTGTCTCCTCCCCTTCATCTACACTGATTTGAAGTGAATTTAACAAATGACATCAGTAAGGGATCATAGCTTTCACCTGGTCAGTCTTATGTCATGGAATGAGCAGGTGTAATGTGCAGTGTATATCTGCTGTTTACTTATTTCACTCACCTCGACATCATCGCTTTCAAAGTGCAATGACGTGTCCCAATCCGTATCACCAACCAACATAGATACAGCTTCTTCCACAGTGAAACGTCATGGTCGCTTCGGCACGATCATTTTTGAGTAATGAAGTGATTAAAAAATATACACTGCTCAAAAAAATAAAGGGAACACTAAAATAACACATCCTAGATCTGAATGAATGAAATAATCTTATTAACTACTTTTTTCTTTACATAGTTGAATGTGCTGACAACAAAATCACACAAAAATGATCAATGGAAATCAATTTTATCAACCCATGGAGGTCTGGATTTGGAGTCACCCTCAAAATTAAAGTGGAAAACCACACTACAGGCTGATCCAACTTTGATGTAATGTCCTTAAAACAAGTCAAAATGAGGCTCAGTAGTGTGTGTGGCCTCCATGTGCCTGTATGACCTCCCTACAACGCCTGGGCATGCTCCTGATGAGGTGGTGGATGGTCTCCTGAGGGATCTCCTTCCAGACCTGGACTAAAGCATCTGCCAACTCCTGGACAGTCTGTGGTGCAACATGGCGTTGGTGGATGGAGCGAGACATGATGTCCCAGATGTGCTCAATTGGATTCAGGTCTGGGGAACGGGCGGGCCAGTCCATAGCATCAATGCCTTCCTCTTGCAGGAACTGCTGACACATTCCAGCCACATGAGGTTTAGCATTGTCTTGCATTAGGAGGAACCCAGGGCCAACCGCACCAGCATATGGTCTCACAAGGGGTCTGAGGATCTCATCTCGGTACCTAATGGCAGTCAGGCTACCTCTGGCGAGCACATGGAGGGCTGTGCGGCCCCCCAAAGAAATGCCACCCCACACCATGACTGACCCACCGCCAAACCGGTCATGCTGGAGGATGTTGCAGGCAGCAGAACGTTCTCCACGGCGTCTCCAGACTACGTCTGTCACATGTGCTCAGTGTGAACCTGCTTTCATCTGTGAAGAGCACAGGGCGCCAGTGGCGAATTTGCCAATCTTGGTGTTCTCTGGCAAATGCCAACGTCCTGCACGGTGTTGGGCTGTAAGCACAACCCCCCACCTGTGGACGTCGGGCCCTCATACCACCCTCATGGAGTCTATCTCTGACCGTTTGAGCAGACACATGCACATTTGTGGCCTGCTGGAGGTCATTTTGCAGGGCTCTGGCAGTGCTCCTCCTGCTCCTCCTTGCACAAAGGCGGAGGTAGCAGTCCTGCTGCTGGGTTGTTGCCCTCCTACGGCCTCCTCCACGTCTCCTGATGTACTGGCCTGTCTCCTGGTAGCGCCTCCATGCTCTGGACACTACGCTGACAGACACAGCAAACCTTCTTGCCACAGCTCGCATTGATGTGCCATCCTGGATGAGCTGCACTACCTGAGCCACGTGTGTGGGTTGTAGACTCCGTCTCATGCTACCACTAGAGTGAAAGCACCGCCAGCATTCAAAAGTGACCAAAACATCAGCCAGGAAGCATAGGAACTGAGAAGTGGTCTTTGGTCACCACCTGCAAAACCAGTCCTTTATTGGGGGTGTCTTGCTAATTGCCTATCATTTCCAACTGTTGTCTTCCATTTGCACAACAGCATGTGAAATGTATTGTCAATCAGTGTTGCTTCCTAAGTGGACAGTTTGATTTCACAGAAGTGTGATTGACTTGGAGTTACATTGTGTTGTTTAAGTGTTCCCTTTATTTTTTGAGCAGTGTATATATATCAAATGACAGCATACCCGGTTTCTGGTTGATGTCAACAGGTTGTTTGCATGTTAATTTTGCAATTTTGACACAGATAGTATTGTTAGAAAAACAAGACCGTTCGCGGCCGCTATACTAATTCAAAGAAAGGCCGCCGACGGCCGCTATGGGTTTTGTTAATCAGTTGTTTATGATCTGATGAGGTGTGGAGTTGAAGGAGTTATATTGTGTACCTCACGAGGTGTATCGTGTGTTCCCAGGAGTTGCCATGGTGAAGAATGTTTGGTGGGGTTAGGAGGGCACCCATTGCTCAGGAAGCAGCTGTAAGGGGGAGTGTGTGTGACTTTCCTTTCCTGTCCCAGGTACAGTGAGCGAGGTCAGGAAACAGAGCAATGTGCATCTCTCACAGTGCCCCTCCCTTCTCTCTCTCTCTCTCTCTCTCTCTCTGTCTCTCTCTGTCTCTCTCTCTCTCTGTCTCTCTCTCTCTGTCTCTGTCTCTCTCTCTCTCTCTCTCTCTCTCTCTCTCTGTCTCTCTCTGTCTCTCTCTCTCTGTCTCTCTCTCTCTCTGTCTCTCTCTCTCTCTGTCTCTCTCTCTCTCTGTCTCTCTCTCTCTCTCAATTCAGTTCAAATTCAATTCAAAGGGGCTTTATTGGCATGGGAAACACATGTTTACATTGCTAAAGAAAGTTAAATAAACAATAAACAACATCAACAAAAAAATATACAATAATGTAGAGTTAACATTGCACTCATAAAGGTTTCAAAAGGATAAAGACGTTTCAAATGTTATATTGTCATCTACAGTGCCTTCAGAAAGTATTCACAAATACATTTTTAAATAGCATGGGCAACCGAGAAAAACAAATTGATACAATTTAAGGCCAAGTGGCAAACAATAATGGAGGCACTAGGGATGGGGTGTGAGCATGCAGGTCTGGGCAGATGAGATGTAGTCATTGTTTGTGTGGGTCAGTAACTTGTTGTTCGTATGTATAAGTTGAAATGAACTTTATGTCCTGGATACAAAGTGTTATGTTTAGGATAAATCCAACACAACACATCACTCTTCATATTGTCAAGCATGGTGGTGGCTGCATCCTGTTATGGGTATGCTTGTCATCGGAAATTACTAGGGAGCTTTTTAGGATGAAGAGAAACGGAATAGAGCTAAGCACAGCCGAAATCCTAGAGGAAAACCTGGTTCAGTCTGCTTTCCAACAGACACTGGAAGGCAAATTCACCTTTCAGCAGGACAATAAGTTCCTTGCCAAGATGACATTGAGTGGCCTACTTACAGTTTTTACTTAAATCAGCTTAAAATCTATGGAAAGACCTGAAAATTGATGACTAGCAATGATCAACATCCAATTTGACAGAGCTTGAAGAATTTAGAAAAGAATAATGGGAAAATATTGTACAATTCAGGTCAACAAAGCTCTTAGAGACTTACCCAGAAATACTCACAGCTGTAATCGCTGCCAAAGGTGATTCTAACATGTATTGACTCAGGGGTGTGAATGCTTATGTAAATGAGATATTTCGGTATTTCATTTTCAATAAATTTGCTAAAATTTCTAAAAACATGTTTTCACTTTGTCATTAAAGGGTATTGTGTGTAGAATGGGCTTGTGGTAATGATCGGAACATAATAAATGGAATGGTATCAAATACATCAAACGCATGGTTTCCAGGTGTTTGATGCCATTCCATTTGCTCCGTTCCGGCCATTATTATGAGCCGCCTCCTGTGGTATGAATACTTTCTGAAGGCACTGTATGTACAGTGTTTTTAACAATGTGTAAATAGTTGTAATACGAATAGTAGGGGAAGATAAATAAACAGATAAATATTGGTTGTATTTACAATGTTGTTTGTGCTCCACTGGTTGCCCTGTTTTCATGGCAACGGGTCACAAATCTTGCTGCTGTGATTGCACATTGCGGTATTTCGCCTAACAGATATGGGAGTTTGTCAATGTTTGATTTGTTTTCAAAGTCTTTGTGGGTCTGTGTGATCTGTGGGAAATATGATACTCTTATATGGTCATACGCTATATATACAAAAGTATGTGGACACCCCTTCAAATTAGTGGATTCTGCTATTTCAGCCACACCGTTACTGACAGGTGTATAGAATCGAGAACACAGCCATGCAATCTCCATAGACAAACATTGCCAGTAGAATGACCTTACTGAAGAGCTGTGACTTTCAACGTGGCACCGTCATAGGATGCCACCTTTCCAACAAGTCAGTTCGTCAAATTTCTGCCCTGCTAGAGCTGCCCCTGGTCAACTGTAAGTGCTGTTATTGTGAAGTGGAAACATCTAGGAGCAACAACGGCTCAGCCACGAAGTGGTAGGCCACACAAGCTCACAGAACGGGACCACCGAGTGCTGAAGTGTGTAGCGCGTAAAAATCGTCTGTCCTCGGTTGCAACAGTCACTACCGAGTTCCAAACTGCCTCTGGAAGCAACGTCAGCACAATAACTGTACATCGGGAGCTTTATGAAATGGGTTTCCATGGTCGAGCAGCCGCACACAAGCGTGAGATCACCATGCGCAATGCCAAGCGTCGGCTGGAGTGGTGTGAACCTCGCCGCCATTGGACTCTGGAGCAGTGGAAACACGTTCTCTGGAGTGATGAAACACGCTTCACCATCTGGTAGTCCGACAGACGAATCTGGGTTTGGCAGATGCTAGGAAAACGCTACCTGCCCGATTGCATAGTGCCAACTGTAAAGTTTGGTGGAGGAGGAATAATGGTCTGGGGCTGTTTTTCATGGTTTGAACTAGGCCCCTTAGTTCCAGTGAAGGGAAATCTTAACGCTACAGCATACAATGACATTCTAGACGATTATGTGCTTCCAACTTTGTGGTAACAGTTTCCTGTTTCAGCATGACAATGCCCCCATGCACAAAACGAGGTGCATACAGAAATGGTTCATCGAGATTGGTGTGGAAGAACTTGACTGGCCTGCACAGAGCCCTGACCTCAACTCTATCAAACACCTTCGGGATGAATTGGAACACCGACTGCGAGCCAGGCCTAATCGCCCAACATCATTGCCCGATCTCACTAATGCTCTTGTGGCTGAATGGAAGCAAGTAGCAAGTCCCCGCAGCAATGTTCCAACATCTAGTGGAAAGCCTTCCCAGAATAGTGGAGGCTGTTATAGCAGCAAATGGGGAACCAACTCCAAATTAATGCCCATGATTTTGGAATAAGGTGTTCTACGAGCAGCTGTCCACATACTTTTGGTAATGTAGTTTGCCTTTGACAGGAGGTAAGGAAGTGCAGCTCAGTTTCCACCTAATTTTGTGGGCAGTGGGCACATTGCCTTTCTTCTCTCAAGAGCCAGGTCTGCCTATGGCGGCCTCTCTCAATAGCAAGGCTATGCTCACTCTCTCTCTCGCTTGATAAGGGAGATGTTCAGGTATCCCCCTTTCCCTTTCCTTTCAAATGAAACTTTATTTCCTCTAGCTTCAAAACCACAAAGAGCAAGCAATGCAGATGCAGAAGCACAATGGCTAGGAAAACTCCCTAGAAGGCAGGAACCTAGGAAGCAACCTAGAGAGGAACCAGGCTCAGAGGGGTATCCAGTCCTCTTCTGGCTGTGCCAGGTGGAGATTTAAGAGTACATGTGGCATTAAGGCCAGATCGTAATTCCAGATGTTCAAATGTTAATAGATAACCAGCAGGGTCAAATAATAACCATGATGGCTGAAGAGGGTGCAACAGTTCAACACCTCAGGAGTCAATGTCAGTTGGCTTTTCATAACCTTCTGAGGAACAATATGGCGGCCGGTGGCTTCAAAGCCTTTAATTGACCAAGTATCAGCAATCCAGGGTTTATATATACATCATTGGTCCACAGCAGCAGTCAGGACAGCAGAACTGGATCAGCAGTACGACCAAGTGGACTGGGGACTAACTTACTACCCTGAGACAAGGCCGAGTATAGCCCAGGAAGAAGTATAGGATGTTTTCCTAGATTGGCTTTTGAAACCTGACAGTCACTTGTGGCCTGTGGTGGGTTAGTTTTGTTTTATAGTGAAGGTTCAGCTTCCCTCATATGCTGTTACTGGGCCAGGAGTTGTTCCAAGTCAGGTCCCCTGGTTAGAAAAAACCCTCTGATGATCACAGAAAACTCCTGGCCCTACTCAGTCATAACTGCATAACCTTTCAGTGTACACTACTGGTCAAAAGTTTTAGAACACCTACTCATTCAAGGGGTTTTCTTTATTTTACTATTTTCTACATTGTAGAATAATAGTGAAGACATCAAAACAACGAAATAATACATATGGAATCATGTAGTAACCAAAAAAGTGTTAAACAAATCAAAGTAAATTATATTTGAGATTCTTCAAATAGCCACCCTTTGCCTTGATGACAGCATTGCACACTCTTGGCATTCTCTCAACCAGCTTTACCTGGAATGCTTTTCCAACAGTCTTGAAGGAGTTCCCACATAAGCTGAGCACTTGTTGGCTGCTTTTCCTTCACTCTGCGGTCCGACTCATCCCAAACCATCTCAATTTGGTTAAGGTCGGGGGATTGTGGAGGCCAGGTCATCTGATGCAGCACTCAATCACTCTCCTTCTTGGTCAAGTAGCCCTTACACAGCCTGGAGGTGTGTTGGGTCATTGTCCAGTTGAAAAACAAATGATAGTCCCACTAATCCCAAACCAGATGGGATGGCATATCGCTGCAGAATGCTGTGGTAGCCATGCTGGTTAAGTGTGCCTTGAATTCTAAATAAATCTCAGACAATGTCACCAGCAAAGCACCCCCACACCATAACACCTCCTCCTCCATGCTTTATGCGTTTCACAAAGACACAGCGGTTAGAACCAGAAATCTCCAATTTGGACTCCAGACCAAAGGACACATTTCCACCGGTCTAATGTCCATTGCTCATGTTTCTTGGCCCAAGCAAGTCTCTTCTTATTTGTGTCCTTTAGTAGTGGTTTCTTTGTAGCAATTCGACCATGAAGGCCTGATTCACACAGTCTCCTCTGAACAGTTGATGTTGAGATGTGTCTGTTACTTGAACTCTGTGAAGCATTTATTTGGGCTGCAATTTCTGAGGCTGGTAACTCTATTGAACGTATCCTCTGTGGTGGTCCTCATGAGAGCCAGTTTCATCATAGCGCTTGATGATTTTTGCGACTGCACTTGAAGTTCTTAATTTTCCCTATTGACTGACCTTCATGTCTTAAAGTAATGATAGCCTGTTGTTTCTCTTTGCTTATTTGAGCTGTTCTTGCCATAATATGGACTTGGTCTTTTACCAAATAGGGCTATCTTCTGTATACCACCCCTACCTTGTCACAACACAACCGATTGGCTCAAATGCATTAAGAAGGAAAGAAATTCCACAAATTAACTTTTAAGAAGGTACACCTGTTAATTGAAATGCATTCCAGGTGACTACCTAATGAAGCTGGTTGAGAGAATGCCAAGAGTGTGCAAAGCTGTCATCAAGGCAAAGGGTGGCTATTTGAAGAATCTCAAATCTCAAATATATTTTTATTTGTTTAACACTTTTTTGGTTATTACATGATTCCATAACTGTGATATTTCATAGTTGTGATATCTTCACTATTATTCTATAATGTAGAAAATAGTAAAAAGAAAGAAAAAACCCTTGAATGAGTAGGTGTTCTAAAACCTTTGACCGGTAGTGTAGACTAGAGATGCGTTGGTTGATGTTGTGCACCTTTTTGACCACTAGAGAGCCCCAGAGGTTTGTTTTTACTGAGAGGGGATTAACTATAGACTGGAGGAACACTAGTGAAGTTGTGGCATGTCGTCTGCCCTTTCTAAACAGATGGAAACTGTCACCCTATTCTCATCAGGCCTGTTCTAGCTATCCATTTTCAGGACACATTGTACTATCTATATTTTATCTAAAAGTATTTTCAAATATCCTTATCTTGCATTCTGAAGTGCTGTTTTGGCAAATGTTCATATTCTGCATTATATTTGTTCATCATTAGTTATGGAGCTTTCCATTACTTTGCTTTTAATGGATTACATAAAACATGTATGGGAGGTGACTAAGGGAGTAGTGTACTAGTGTGCATGGATGGAGACTAGGGGAGTGCAGCAGTGTGCATGGAAGGAGATTAGGGGAGTATAGTAGGGTGGATGGAACAATGGAAGCATAACTCCCCTGAGAGCTCTGAGTGAGTCACAGACAGAGCCTGTTGAGTGGGCAGTGGGCTCATTAGACCCCAGTCCATTTATGGTCATTTCCTGCTCAAGGACTAGGTGTAAAATAAAAGGTTAAAGGAAAACTCCACCCAAAAACATTTTTTTTTTTTTTCATTAGTCCATTGTTGACATAGTCCCAAAATGTTTTGCTTGTCATCAATCAAGTTTTCATATGTAACTTTCAAAATACATAAATCATCCCTGTATGATGCGTTATGAATCATATGATGCTGGGTGTGTTCTACAGAAGGAGGACAGGAGAGAGGCTTTGATTGTGGAGTCATCTGACTGAAAGACAGGTTGATACTGAATTGGGAAATTGGGAACTCAGAATAAAAATTATACAATACACTTTTTATTGTCTTTTGTTATTATTGAATGGAATGGTACTATATGTTAGCAGATCATTGCTTCTACAGTCTTATGTCATGGTTGGTTTATTCTACATGGAAACGTTACATTTGAAAGTTATCAAAACACTTTGTTTAGAATATCTACATAAGTTCAGCAATTGCATTCTTCTCATATTGCTCTGTAGGCTACTCAGTATGAGAAGAGTGCCATCCTCCTGCATCTCACATCTGCCAGTTATTGAACTCAGCCTGCTGGACCCATGAGGCAAACTCTGTCATATCCAGGATGGAGTGTAATGCACTCCACCCCTCCTGCCACCTGACTGCACATGTCCATAACATATAATACATTACATAGATGGAAGGGACTTCATCACCCACTGGAGACATGAAGACAGAACCTCACCCAGAGAGCTGTGCATGTCAGTGTGTTAGACAGCCAAATCCTTAGATTTGGGCAAATAGACTATAGAAATAGAAATGCCATTCTAGTTCTGTTTAGACAGCTGTAGTTGTACTCTACACACAACTGATTTGTTTTTTGGACGAGATGGGTCCCATTATGTCTGCTGAAAACCAAACACTGCAGTTTTATTTGGATTTCATGTAATGGACATAATAGTCCAAATTGGTGAAGTGAAATGAAAAAAATAACTTGATTCAAAAAATTCTAAAAAATAAATAATGGAAAAGTGGTGCGTGCATATGTATTATCCCCCTTTGCTATGAAGCCCCTAAATAAGATCTGGTGCAACCAATTACCTTCAGAAGTCACATAAGTAGTTAAATAAAGTCCACCTGTGTGCAATCTAAGTGTCACATGATCTGTCACATGATCTCAGTATATATACACCTGTTCTGAAAGGCCCCAGAGTCTGCAACACCACTAAGCAAGGGGCACCACCAAGCAAGCGGCACCACCAAGCAAGCGGCACCATGAAGACCAAGGAGCTCTCCAAACAGGTCAGGGACAAAGTTGTGGAGAAGTACAGATCAGGGTTGGGTTATAAAAAAATATCAGAAACTTTGAACTGAAGAGTGGCCAGAAAAAAGCCATTGCTTAAAGAACAAAATAAGCAAACACGTTTGGTGTTCGCCAAAAAGCATGTGGGAGACTCCCCAAACATATGGAAGAAGGTACTCTGGTCAGATGAGACTAAAATTGAGCTTTTTGGCCATCAAGGAAAATGCTATGAACACCATCCCCACAGTGAAGCATGGTGGTGGCAGCATCATGCTGTGGGGATGTTTTTCATCGGCAGGGACTGGGAAACTGGTCAGAATTGCAGGAATGATGGACGGCGCTAAATACAGGGAAATTCTTGAGGGAAACCTGTTTCAGTCTTCCAGAGATTTGAGACTGGGACAGAGGTTCACCTTCCAGCAGGACAATGACCCTAAGCATACTGCTAAAGCAACACTCGAGTGGTTTAAGGGGAAACATTTAAATGTCTTGGAATGGCCTAGTCAAAGCCCAGACCTCAATCCAATTGAGAATCTGTGGTATGACTTAACGATTGCTGTGCACCAGCGGAACCCATCCAACTTGGAGCTGGAGCAGTTTTGCCTTGAAGAATGGGCAAAAATCCCAGTGGCTAGATGTTCCAAGTTTATAGAGCATCTTCAAAGTGGTAGGCATGTTGTGTAAATCAAATGATACAAACCCCCAAAAAATCCATTTTAATTCCAGGTTGTAAGGCAACAAAATAGGAAAAATGCCAAGGGGGGTGAATACTTTCGTAAGCCACTGTAAAGCAGTTCTGCATGCAAGAGTGGGCCAACATTCCTCCACAGCGATGTGAGAGACTGATCAACAACTACAGGAAGCATTTGGTTGCAGTCATTGCAGGTGAATGTGGCACAACCAGTTATTGAGTGTAAGGGGGCAATTACTTTTTCACACAGGGAAATTGGGTGTTGCATAACTTTGTTAATTAAATAAATTAAATAATTATACTTTTTTTTGTTGTTTGTAAACTCAGGTTCCCTTTATTTAATATTAGGTTTTCGTTGAAGATCTGATAACATTTAGTATCAAAAATATGCAAAAATAGAGAAAATCTGAAAGCTGACAAATACTTTTTCACTGCACTGTATGTAAATTAGATTTTTCTGTATTTCATTTTCAATAAATGTGGTAACATTTCTAAAAACATGTTTTCACTTTGTCATTAAGGGGTATTGTGTGTAGATGGGTGAGTAAAAAAAATAGATTTAATCCATTTTGAATTCAGGATGTAACACAACAAAATGGGGAATAGGTCAAGTGATATGAATACTTTCTGAAGGCACTGTATGTAAAGAAGCTCTCACTCTTCTATGAAGCAACAACACATGGAATGGTCAGATACACACTTAGAAAAAAGGGTTCCAAGGGGGTTCTTTGTGGAGGGATAGGGTTCTACCAAGAACCGTTTTGATCAGAATAACCCATTTTGGAAGACAAGGGTTCTTTGTAAGTCAAAGGGTTCTACCTAGAACCTTTAACATCCGAAAAACTGTTTTTGGAAGAAAAGGTTATTTGATGATTCTTTGGAAGGCAAGAAGGATTCTTTGGAAGGCAAGAAGGGTTCTACGTATAACCAGATGTAATATTTCCCAGCATGCTCTATTGCAGGGAGATTATCAGAATTGTTTGTTTTACTGTAATATCTGTGATTTTGACTGGTTGATTAATTTTATGCAACACAAAGATAAATAACATACTATTTTCTAAACTAATACAATCTGTTAGTAATTGGATTAATTACAACTGTTACTGAGATGGTTGTTCCAGTTTAGATGATTGAGGTAATCTTAGTATTCAGTCATTCTGGCAGTCATTCTGAATGCAGGTTTTGGGTAATTAACAATTCCACTTGTTGGATATCGTAACTCTGGATTCCTAAAGGATTTACACATCACTTTGCAAGGCAGCATAATGTGACTTGCAGGTCTGATGTGGCCTGTTAACCAGGAGATTCCTAACACCACTGCGTTAGGATATAACTAGGCCCTCAAAGAAGGACCTAATGGGATATGTAATGTATTGTCATAAAGGGGGGTACTTTGAAGAACCCTACATAGAGTGTTCTAGATAGAACCCTCTGCAAAGGGTTCTACCAAGCACTAAAAAGGGTTCCCCTATGGGGACAAAACAAAGAACCCTGTATGGTTCTACTTAGCACCTTTTTTTCTAAGGGTGTACTGCTTTGTGCAATGATGATAAAAACAGAGCCAGATGAAGTTAGGTAACATACTCGTATGAAACCATGCAAGGAATCTCACAGCATCAATCCTTTATCCAGGGAGTTAGAAGGAGAATCTAGAATAATACTATTAGTATTATAATATTATATTATACACTAAGATCATATTAATATACACTTACATCACATTATGATTTTATATTTATCTCATAATTAAGTTAAGCTATATTGAGCAGAAGATTATTACTGTCAAACAGGGGGTTAATGTAATTCCTGAGTGACCTAAACTAACTTATATTTGTGTAAGGTGTGCAGTAATGAATGGTTGACCCAGGTTGTCAGTAGTGAAGTGTTTCGCAGGGTGTCAATAGCTCCAGGTCAGAGTTCGGGCCAGAAGCTGAGGTAAAGATTTTAGTGGAGATACAGGAGTGTTTTCTTCCTGCAGGGGGTGAGGGAGAGAGGATAAAGTGTGAATGAGAGAGAGATGGTGGCAGTCAGAGAGAGAGAGAGAGAGAGAGAGAGAGAGAGAGAGAGAGAAGAGGAATGTCGGTATGTGGATGATGATTGATGCTTGGTGTTCTCAGACGAAGATTACTCCTCTACTGACGAGTCCTTAGCTTGTTGACAGACTCAGGCCTAAAGTAATTTACCTGACCTTACAGAGGAGCCAAGACCTACAGTTGTCTAACTCGGTTATTGTATTTGTGTGCTAGTGACACAGTGGCTACCGACTGACTGAACTTATTTTCTACTGTGTGACCCTGACTGATCTTTATTTCAGGTCGTAGCTACTTACTGGCTGGCCACCTTTGGACTAATGTCTGACCTCAGAACAAAATCTCCCATGTGCTGGCCAGTTAACATTTATGTTACAGTGTGTCACGGGAGACTAACCTCAGAGGTTTGAATCGTATCTGCTCTTCAGCCATCCAAGGCACACACACGTTTAAACAAAACCATGCTGTCTATCTCTGTCATTCCTACAGTCTGTGAATCAAGCCTGGTTTCCCTTTAGCGCACTTTAAACACACAATCACATCATGTAAATACATGGCTACGATCGTCATCATCGTCAGGTCTTTGAATGGTCCTGAATCATCAATGAACAATGTATCATGGCCATCTTCAGACTCTTCAGACAATGCTGCTTCTGACCATTAGCTCCTACACTCTTAGAAAAAAGGGTTCCAAAAGGGTTCTACGGCTGTCCCCATAGGAAAACCCTTTTTGGTTCCAGGTAGAACCCTTTTTGGTTCCAGGTAGAACCCTTTTGGATACCATGTAGAACCGTCTGTGGAAAGGGTTCTACATGGAACCAAAAATGATTATTCAAAGGGTTCTCCTATGGGGACAGTCGATGAACCCTTTTAGGTTCTAGATAGCACCTTTTTTTCTAAGCGTGTACCATAAAGGCAATGGCGTACCACACACCCCTGAACCCCAAACTCCCTGGAGGTCGTCCCCATAGAATTAGGAATTAGAATACTACATAGAAGGGACATGAACCTTCTTATGATGGAATAAAGTTCAGCCATTTTGGTCAGGGAGTTGGTCGACCATGGTTTGCCAGTGCTGTGATAAGAAATTGTGTAAAATAATGAATTTGAAGAATTTATCTGTACTGTAGGTTTATGTTTGTTAGCTAGCTAGCCAGAAAGTTTCAGATGAATGATTCCATACATTTTTCTAATTAAGTGCCAATACGCCAACATTCCATTTAAACAATGCAGTAAATCCACAGCTGTGATGGGCCTCCTGTAGCTCAGATGGTAGAGCATGGCACTTGCAACGCCAGGGTTGTGGGTTTGATTCCCACGGGGGGCCAGTATGAAAAATGTATGCACTCACTAACTGTAAGTCGCTCTGGATAAGAACGTCTGCTAAATGACTAAAATGTAAAATGTGATTTGAAGGAGTCAGGCGCAGGAGGGTAAATCACAGTATACAGAGTTTATTCCGTAATCCAGTGTAACCAGTCCAGTGTGCAAAACATACGCACTGGAACAAACATGCACACAGGGAAAATCCCCAGGCAATACAAAATACTGAGCTCAACCGAGCTACTAATCCTCACAATGAACAATCACCCACAAGGACAAGGGGGGCAGAGGGAACTCATAAACACGTACTAATGAGGGGAATATGAACCAGGTGTGTGTAATTGACAAGACAAGACAAATGGAATGATGAGATATGGAGCGGCAGTGGCTAGAAGGCTGGTGACGACCGCCGAAGCCTGCCCGAACAAGGAGGGGAGGCAGCTTCGGAGGAAGTCGTGGCAACAGCCATACACTGGTTGAAATCAGTAGATGATAGAACTTAGACAAGCTGTAAACACAACAAGTACTGATATTGTATCATATAATAGCACGCTTAGCTTTCCAAGAAAACTACAATTTAGACATTTATGGTCTGTTTACATATACAGTGTATGTTAGAGGCTTTTTATGCAGAAAATTGGTATAAAACCTGTATACACTGCTCTTTCCATGACATAGACTGACCAGGTGAAAGCTATGCTCCCTTATTGATTTCACCTGTTAAATCCACTTCAAGGGGAGGAGACAGGTTAAAGAAGGATTTTTAAGCCTTGAGACAATTGAGACATGGATTGTGTATGTGCCAGCAGAGGGTGAGTTGGCAAGACAAAAGATTGAAGTGCCTTTGAATGGGGTATGGTAGTACCAGGTGCACCGTGTGTCAAGAACTGCAACGCTGCAGGGTTTTTCACACTCAACAGCAGGGTTCTTCAATTCCGGTCCTGGAGGGCCGAAACACTTCTGTTTTTTATTTCTACCTGGTAGTTAATTGCACTCACCTGGTGTCCCAGGTCTGAATTAGCCCCTGATTAGAAGGAGAGGATGAAAAACAGAGGTGTTTCGGCCCTCCAGGACCGGAATTGAAGAACCCTGCTCAACAGTTTCCCGTATGTATCAAGAATGGTCCACCACCCAAAGGACATCCAGCTAACTTGACACAACTGTGGGAAGCATTGGAGTCAACATGGGCCAGCATCCCTGTGGAACGCTTTCAACACTTTGTAGTCCATGCCCCGACAAATTGAGGCTGTTCTGAGGGCAAAAGGGGGTGTAGCTCAATATTAGGAAGATGTTCCTAATGTTTTTTACACCAATGTAAACTGTATTTATGATTATATGACAGTACTTCTATTACACAATTTGTGATATTTCACATGCTTTTGTTTTATTTTCCTGCATAAGTAAAATCAGGATTATGCCTCTACTGCCATTCATTCCAATTAGACCGGTTTGTATTTCTCCCTGACCAATATGGCTGCCATTTTCTCCCCATTTTGGAACTTCAAGGGTTTATGATATAGCCCTCTAGTAATTTAATTAATTTAATAGGATCTCTATGGCCTCATTGCAAACTGTGTAGAATAGCATGAGATTAGCTATAAAACAGATTTTTTAAAATCTTTGCCCCATTGCAAAATGTGTAGAATTGAATGAAGTTAGCTGTGTCCCCCCTGCCCCAAAAAAAGAAATTAAAAAAATATATACAGTACCAGTCAAAAGTCTGGACACACCTACTCATTCAAGGGTTTTTCTTTATTTTTACTATTTTCTACATTGTATAATAATAGTGAAGACATCATAACTATGAAATAACACATATGGATTCATGTAGTAAAAAAGTTTTAAACTAATCAAAATATATTTTATTTTTGAGATTTCTTCAAATAGCCACCCTTTGCCTTGATGACAGCTTTGCACACTCTTGGCATTCTCTCAACCAGCTTCATGAGGTAGTCACCTGGAATGCATTTCAATTAACAGGTGTGCCTTCTTAAAGTTAATTTTTGGAATTTCTTTCCTTGTTAATGCGTTTGAGCCAATCAGTTGTGTTGTGACAAGGTGGGGTGGGGGGGTATACAGAAGATAGCCCTATTTGGTAAAAGACCAAGTCCATATTATGGCAAGAACAGCTCAAATAAGCATAGAGAAACGACAGTCCATCATTACTTTAAGACATGAAGGTCGGTCAATCCGGAAAATTTCAAGAACTTTGAAAGTTTCTTCAAGTGCAGTCGCAAAAACCGTCAAGCGCTATGATGAAACTGTCTCTCATGAGAACCGCCACAGGAATGGAAGACCCAGAGTTACCTCTGCTGCAGAGGATAAGTTCATTAGAGTTACCAGCCTCAGAAATTGCAGCCCAAATAAATGCTTCACAGAGTTCAAGTAACAGACACATCTCAACATCAACTGTTCAGAGGAGACTGTGTGAATCAGGCCTTCATGGTCAAATTGCTGCAAAGAAACCACTACTAAAGGACACCAATAATATGAAGAGACTTGCTTGGGCCAAGAAACACGAGCAATGGACATTAGACCGGTGGAAATGTGTCCTTTGGTCTGGAGTCCAAATTTGAGATGTTTGGTTCCAACCTCCGTGTCTTTTTGAGACGCGGTGTGGGTGAACGGATGATCTCCGCATGTGTATTTCTCACCGTAAAGCATGGAGGAGGAGGTGTTATGGTGTGGGGGTGCTTTGCTGGTGACACTGTCTGTGATTTATTTAGAATTCAAGGCACACTTAAACAGCATTGCGTCCACAGCATTCTGCAGCGATACGCCATCCCATCTGGTTTGGGCTTAGTGGGACTATCATTTGTTTTTCAACAGGACAATGACCCAACACACCTCCAGGCTGTGTAAGGGCTCCACTACCCGTGAAACTGCGGTATGCCACTGCATAAAGGCTTTAGTGTGTTTGTGTTTAGGGACCTGCATGGGTGTCGGTTCTGTCACCTGTGTGTGTGTGTGTGTGCGTATGTGTGTGTTTGTGTGTGAGAGAGCGTGACGTGTTTGCATGTGTGTGTTTAGGTTCCATTAGCTGCTTCCTGAACTTCAAAGGGCCTCTCCACCAGTACAGGTTCATCCCCATTAACATTAACAGAGTGGTGATGTCATTTGTTTGGTCTATGAGGGTCTGACTTGAGTGAATGTGATTAGACGCTGGGGCTGCTGCAGTATCTTCAGTGTCTTTGTTTGGACTGTACTGTGGTTTAATCGACAGAGATTTACACTGCTTTTCTTTTCTTTCTCTGACCCTCTCTTGCTCTCCTCTCCTTCCTCAGGCAGACACTGCAAAAAAAGAGCTCCTTCTCTCTCCTCCCTTCGCCCGACAGCTGGATGTTCAGAGGGGTAAGTGGTTTACACAATGTTATAACTATTGTTAGTCAGCATCCGAATGGGACTGTGCGTATGTGTGCGTGCGTGTGTGTGCGCTCACATGAGTGAATGCAGTAACACTGCCATATTCATACTCTCCTGGATCTTCCTCAGAGCAAATTGATTAATTATGATTCCCAATCATTCTGACAGCGTTGGATCTCTCATCCCTACTCAGGAAATGAAATTGAGTCATGTTTTTGTTTTTTTAACAAGTAGGACATTGTCATTTTCTCATGTAAATCCTCACCCAGGATGCCCTGCAATTGTCTCTCCCCTGTATGTTTGTCTGGAGTTAAATTGAAGGACTGTCTCTGCCTGAGAGAGAGGTGGCCCGATGTTCCCTGGTCAAAATTAGTGCACTACTATGTAGGGAAAAGGGTGCAATTTCGGACTCAGCCTAAGCGTGTTTTGGCCTAAGTGTGAACAAACTGGATTGATCTTTAAAGCATTTGATTGCTGTTTATTTTTCAAAGGAAACCTGACACTGGAGGGCAGAGGAATGAAGAACTTGACTTTTGCTTTTGAGAGGCTTGAATTTATTACAGCTACAGGTATTACTGTCAGGCAGGGAGAAAACAAAGTCATCAAAATGTATGTTGTGTAACGGTTTAGAACCCAATGTCCTTATATAAGAGCAGTTATTATTACATTGTGATACAGTAGGTAGGCCCAGAACCTTCTATTTAGATTAGATCCCAGCTTTATATAAGGAATATGTTTGGAATATCTAAATGTTAGGCTCTGGGTAGGACTAGTGTCTTTGGATGTAACATAATCTTTACCACCTACACACTGTGGCTGTAGATCAGTTGACTCAGGTCAAAGAGCCTGTCATCTGAGGTCCTAGTAGCTTGAGGACTCTTGTCAGTCAATATGAAGACGTTCCTGTCCTGCCCTGTCTTGTCCTACCTGTCAGTCAATATGAAGACGTTCCTGTCCTGCCCTGTCTTGTCCTACCTGTCAGTCAATATGAAGACATTCCTGTCCTACCCTGTCTTGTCCTACCTGTGTTATGTGGGCAGCTTGTCTCTCCCTTTTCTGTTTCCCTTCCTCCTTGTTTTGTCCCCTCTTTTTCTGTTGTATCTGTATGTGTGTTTGTCCCCTTTATGTGGGTGTGTCTGGAGTGGATCAGGGGGCGTGCTCAGGATCTGCCTCTCCTGTGCAGCTGCGGGTTGTTTCCAGTGATTCCTGCCTACGCAGCTGCATCCTATTCTCTCATCAACCTGCACTACTTATTCCTGGGCATGGCTCTCCACCGGCGCCAGATCGTTGTTCTTACCAGAGCGGTAACTTGGCTCACCAGTAAAGTTATTTTGTCTTTGTCTTCAGCCTGGCTCTCCACTCTCCTCAACCTGTCGTTTGTTTTGTCTTTAGTTTCGGACATATCTCCCAACCTGCCTGCCTTCCTGCCTGTCGGTCTGCCTGCCTGCCTGCCTGCCTGCCTGCCTGCCTGCCTGCCTGCCTGCCTGCCTGCCTCAGCCTCTCCTTCCTCCGGAGCCGACTAGCCCACTCTGTTCCTTTACTTCAGTTGTTTTTGGACTAAGACAATTTTAACTTTGATTAAATATTTTTGTTTCTTCCACTCCCTTTGTCGTGTTGTTTCTCTGAGTGCTGGGTTGAACCATAGCCTAACAGAACGATCTGGCCATGGACCCAACAGAGAAACAGCACGGGGCAAACAAAGACAGCTTCCAACAAGCTATCCAGGCTCAAGGAACGTTGCTAGGACAGCATGACCAGTTGATTCGGACTCTTGTGGAAGATAATCATCAACTGCTGAACCAGGTGACTCAGTTAACTACACACGTCTCTAAATTGTCTGTTATCAGTTCTCCATCTCTCTCTGACCCCCAGTTTGATGCACCCCAAGTTGTTTCCTCGGACACTAGGCAGGCTTCGTTCCGTCGGGAACCCCCTGTCACGTCGCCTGAACCGTTCAATGGAGAATTGGACAAGTGCCGGGGATTTTTGCTTCAGTGTGACTTGATTTTTTCGGCAGAGACCACTGTCGTTTTCTACTGATGCATCTAAGGTACATTATGTTCTGGGGCTGTTAAGAGGGAAAGCTCTGGTTTGGGCTGAGGCTGTGTGCTCAGATCAAACTTTGACTGGATTGACTTTTGCTGATTTCTCTGCTAAATTGAAGACTGTTTTTGACCATCCTGACCATGTGGGTAATTCCTCCAAGATACTTTTTAATTTGAGGCAGGGTTCTAACAGTGTGGCAGAGTACTCTATTGAGTTCTGGACGTTGGCAGCGGACTCCAAGTGGAACAATGTGGCACTTCAAGGAGCATTTCTAAACGGTTTGAATGAAGCCATTAAGGATGAACTGGCTGCTCGTGATGAGCCACATGATTTACATTCTCCCGTTTCCCTGTCCATCAAGCTTGACAATCGGTTGCGGGAGAGGCGTCGGGAGAGAGGCGATCGGCCACATCTAGGAGGACGAGTTCCCCAGCCTTCAACCACTCGAGTCTCGCCTCTCCGGAGTCGGCAGCTTCTTGTTCCTGATTCCATCCCGAGCACAGAGGAGGAACCTATGCAAGTGGGTCGAGCTCGACTACCTCCAGCAGAGCGGCAACGGCGCCTCCAGGCGGGTGAGTGCCTGTACTGTGGAGACGCCACACACATTCTGGCTACATGCCCTAAGCGGCCAAAAGACAAGGCTCGCTCGTAACGGTGGGGTCTACTTGCGAGCCCAGAGTTAGATCCTGAACCCATCATTCCCCGATTACAAGTACCTGTAACCTTACGTTTCCAGAGTCATTCCCTGCCACTCTCAGCTCTCATAGACTCAGGTGCAGAAGATAACTTTATTAGCCACCAGTTCGTTACACAAGCTCGTATCCCCATGGAGCCACTACCTACCCCCATTCGGGTCACAGCCCTTGATGGGCGCTTCCTCGCGGAGATAACTCATCAAACCACCCCCGTTTCCCTAGTGATTTCTGGCAATCATTGTGAAAGCATTCAGCTAAGAGTTATGTCTGGCTCAGCTACCTCCCTAATCCTTGGCTTCCCCTGGTTGGCTCTTCACAACCCACAAATTGATTGGACACGTCACACCATTCTCAATTGGAGCACTAACTGCCATTCCGAGTGCCTGAGGTCAGCGGTTCCCCCCACTAAGTGTAACCCAACTCCTCCCTCAGCTCCTCTTGATCTGTCATCTGTCCCCAAAGAATACCATGACTTAGCGGAGGTTTTCAGTAAGGACAAGGCTCTGTCTCTACCACCACATAGGCCTTATGATTGCCCTATTGAACTGCTTCCTGGTGCTCCCTTGCCCTCTAGTCGGTTATACAATCTGTCCCGACCGGAAAGAGAGGCAATGGAGCAGTACATTGGTGATTCTCTGGTCTCGGGCATAATCCGTCCCTCGTCGTCTCCTTTGGGTGCAGGTTTCTTTTTCGTGGAAAAGAAGGACAAGTCGTTACGCCCCTGTATCGATTTCAGGGGTTTAAACAACATAACTGTTAAAAACAAGTATCCCCTTCCACTCATCAACTCAGCTTTTGAACCTCTGCATGGCGCCACAGTGTTTTCCAAGCTCGACCTCAGGAATGCTTATCACCTTGTCCGAATCCGAAAGGGAGATGAGTGGAAAACCGCTTTCAACACTCCACTGGGACATTTTGAGTATTTGGTCATGCCCTTTGGGCTTTCAAATGCCCCTGCGGTTTTCCAAGCCATGGTGAACGATGTTCTTAGGGATTTTTGAACCGTTTTGTCTTTGTATACCTGGATGATATTCTTGTTTTTTCCCAAGTCACCCGAGGAGCATGAGTCACACGTCCGTCAAGTCCTTCAACGGCTCTTGGAGAACAAGCTGTACGTCAAAGCAGAGAAGTGTGAGTTCCACAAACAGTCTACATCGTTCCTTGGATTCATAATTGAGAGCGGGCAGGTGAAGGCGGACCCCGAGAAGATCCGGGCAGTGACGGAATGGCCCACACCCACCACCCGTAAGCAACTTCAACGATTTTTGGGCTTTGCTAACTTCTACCGTAGATTCATTAAGGGTTTTAGTAGAGTGGTGGCACCCCTTACAAGACTCACATCTCCTAAAGTCCCTTTTCGGTGGTCCCCTGAGGCGGAGCAGGCGGTAGGGGTTTTGAAGGAACTGTTTTCCACCTCCCCCGTGTTGATACACCCCAATACCTCTCTGCAGTTTGTTGTGGAGGTGGAACGCGTCGGACTCAGGTGTGGGAGCAGTCCTCTCCCAGCGCTCCCCCCACTGACCAAAAGCTTCACCCCTGTGCTTTTTTCTCCAAGAAATTGTCACCCACAGAACGGAATTACGACGTTGGAAACCGGGAACTGCTGGCGGTCAAGCTTGCACTGGAAGAATGGCGGCACTGGCTGGATGGAGCTGAACTGCCGTTTGTGGTCTGGACTGACCACAAAAACTTGGCTTACATCCAAGCCACTAAGAGACTCAACTCACGCCAAGCCAGATGGGCCCTGTTTTTAGTAGGTTTAACTTTATTCTTACATACAGACCGGGGTCAAGAAATGTTAAACCAGATGCTTTGTCCCGCCAGTTTGCTGACCCTTCGGAGACCAGCGAGCCTGAGGCAGTCCTGCCTTCCTCATGCGTCGTGGCGGCTGTTCAGTGGGAGATCGAGTCTCTTGTGAAGACTGCACTTGCCACGGACCCGGGACCGGGTGATGGACCTCCCAACCTACTCTTTGTTCCCGAGACGGTCCGGTCTCAGGTGTTGCAGTGGATTCACACCTCCCGTTTTGCTGGTCACCCTGGGATGAGACGCACGTTGACGCTGCTTAGGAGACATTTTTGGTGGCCTTCAATGGAAACTGACGTTCGGGCTTTTGTGGCAGCCTGTTCAACCTGTGCTCGGGGCAAAGCCTCCCATCAGTCCCCCTTCGGGGCTGCTGCTACCCCTCCCAGTTCCCAGCCGTCCCTGGTCCCACATTGCCGTGGATTTTGTCACCGGCCTACCCAAGTCTGAAGGTAATGATACTATACTTACCATTGTGGACAGATTCTCTAAATCTGTCCACTATATAGCATTACCAAAATTACCGTCTGCCAGTGAGACAGCGGACCTCCTAGTCCAACATGTATTCCGTCCCCATGGAATACCTGTGGACATCGTATCTGATAGAGGCCCACAGTTTACTTCCCGTGTTTGGAAGGTTTTCTGTTCTGCTTTGGGTGCTTCCGTTAGTCTGTCCTCAGGGTTTCATCCCCAGACCAACGGTCAAACAGAAAGAGCCAATCAAAACCTCGAAGCAACCCTTCGTTGTGTGGCTGCTCAACATCCATCATCCTGGGCCAAACATCTGCCCTGGATAGAGTACGCCCACAACTCCCTCACCGCCTCTGCCACCGGTCTTTCACCCTTCGAGGTTACCATGGGTTATCAACCCCCTCTGTTTCCTGCTCAGGAGAAGGAATTGGCTGTTCCTTCGGTTCAGGAGAACCTCCGCCGCTGCCAGAGAGTGTGGAGCGACGCTCGGGAAGCATTGCTTCGGACCACCGACAGGAACAAGACAACAGCGGATAGGAGCAGGACTCCCGCACCTGTGTTTCATCCTGGTCAAGAGGTTTGGCTGTCATCTAAGAACGTACCTCTTCGTACCAAATCACGCAAGCTGTCTCCTCGGTACCTGGGTCCGTTTGTGGTGGAGTCCATCATTAACCCCGCTGCGGTTCGTTTGAAGTTGCCTTCAGCCATGAAGATACACCCTACTTTCCACGTCTCCCAACTGAAACCTGTGTCCTCCAGCCTTTTGTGTCCGCCGGCTGATCCACCTCCACCTGTTCGCCTCATTGACGACCATCCGGCCTACACCGTCAGTAGGCTCCTGGACTCTCGGAGGCGGGGTAGGGGTCTCCAATACCTAGTCGATTGGGAAGGTTATGGACCAGAGGAGAGGTCTTGGGTCCCTAAGCGTTTTGTGTTGGATCCTCAGCTGATCACGGACTTCCATCACGACAACCCTGACAGGCCTGGTGGGTCGCCAGGTGGCGACCATTGAGGGGGGTACTGTTATGTGGGCAGCTTGTCTCTCCCTTTTCTGTTTCCCTTCCTCCTTGTTTTGTCCCCTCTTTTTCTGTTGTATCTGTATGTGTGTTTGTCCCCTTTATGTGGGTGTGTCTGGAGTGGATCAGGGGGCGTGCTCAGGATCTGCCTCTCCTGTGCAGCTGCGGGTTGTTTCCAGTGATTCCTGCCTACGCAGCTGCATCCTATTCTCTCATCAACCTGCACTACTTATTCCTGGGCATGGCTCTCCACCGGCGCCAGATCGTTGTTCTTACCAGAGCGGTAACTTGGCTCACCAGTAAAGTTATTTTGTCTTTGTCTTCAGCCTGGCTCTCCACTCTCCTCAACCTGTCGTTTGTTTTGTCTTTAGTTTCGGACATATCTCCCAACCTGCCTGCCTTCCTGCCTGTCGGTCTGCCTGCCTGCCTGCCTGCCTGCCTGCCTGCCTGCCTGCCTGCCTGCCTGCCTGCCTCAGCCTCTCCTTCCTCCGGAGCCGACTAGCCCACTCTGTTCCTTTACTTCAGTTGTTTTTGGACTAAGACAATTTTAACTTTGATTAAATATTTTTGTTTCTTCCACTCCCTTTGTCGTGTTGTTTCTCTGAGTGCTGGGTTGAACCATAGCCTAACAACCTGTCAGTCAACATGAAGTTCCTGTCCTGCCCTGTCTTGTCCTACCTGTCAGTCAATATGAAGACATTCCTGTCCTACCCTGTCTTGTCCTACCTGTCAGTCAACATGAAGTTCCTGTCCTGCCCTGTCTTGTCCTACCTGTCAGTCAATATGAAGACATTCCTGTCCTACCCTGTCTTGTCCTACCTGTCAGTCAATGTGAAGACATTCCTGTCCTACCCTCTCTTGTCCTACCTGTCAGTCAACATGAAGACGTTCCTGTCCTACCCTGTCTTGTCCTACCTGTCAGTCAATATGAAGACGTTCCTGTCCTGCCCTGTCTTGTCCTACCTGTCAGTCAATATGAAGACGTTCCTGCCCTGTCTTGTCCTACCTGTCAGTCAATATGATAAAGAGAGCCCTGCCTTTCCTCTTCCTGCCTATCCTGTTAATGGCTTTCGGCCTCAGCTCAGTTCCCCCTCCTGCACATTGCTCTGACGCTAGCGCTGGGACCGAGACATGGTCGGTTGGGTGAGCAGACAGTGAGTCTGGTGGTTGGAACAGCCAACACAAACAAGGCCAGGGGCTGGCACTTCTCTGGCACCTCACACTCAGGGAAGAGCCCTGGAATCCTGGATTGATTCAGCCACTGGAGAGGAAAACAGAGCCCTGGCCTTGCTTCCTTACTTAGGTTAGGGCACAGCACGTTCTGTCTGCTCGGCTGCATCTCTGGTCAGGATGTTGTAGAAGATGAACGTTTGTTTGAAATATCGGTGTTTTATTGTTAAACCAACACGTTTTGGCAAATGCCTTCTTTTGGCTCTGAAGTGTCAGAATGTTGTGTTGCACTTCCAGGCTTTGAAGTTCTAAACATTTCAGAGATTTCAGTTGGAGCCACAGTGGCTCCAGATACTATGTCTTTGATGTAGATATCAAACACACTTTATGACTTATTTTTGATCTCTTCAGTAATTACTGGCTTGTAACTTATTTGTTAATATATTATTAATGTAACATGAAAAGAACAATCCTGCGGGTGTCAAGTGGATCTATAACATTCTTGAGTCCTTTACAATAGCTTTGAAGCACAGACCAGCACTTTTCCTTGCTTGTATTTCCTTGATTCTCCTCGCAGTTGCTTTTGATTGCGTTCAGTTTTTGTTTGGGTTCGTATGATAAGAACAACTTAGCATGACTCTGGTGTACATTGGCAGTGAGTGGATGTTTGATCGTATCAGACTCACAGGCCTTATTGTACCAGTGACTGTGCCAGTCCATGCCTGGAAAGCACACTGTGTTGTGAGGATAGGAGCTGGGTTTGTCTGGGACTAGGAGGCGGTGTGCCGGAAGAGGCTTGAACACAAATAGAAGGAGTTTCCCCAAATATGATGCTTTATAGACACAGCAACATAATTTAGAGCAGCCAAGTTATCTTAGAGAATGTTTCAATCAAAGTTCTACTGTTGGCTTTTTCTGTACAACTGTGTTTCTCATAGGATTCCTTCATATAAAATAAAAGGTTTTCAATAGATTTGTTGTATCTAGCTGAAGAATACGAGTTTGAGTGCAAGGACATTTGGAGCACATTGCAAATGTGTCCATTAACCCTTGCCTTAGACTAGGGCCTCCTTAATCTAGCTAGGCCTACAGTTCTTTGTCATTGCTATTCACTGACAATATATATTTTTTTGCTAGTCAATGTCTCATTTGGCAGAGTTCTCTCTCAGTTTTGTGATAGTCAGGAATCAGGGGCTCTGAACAGGGCAGCAGGGCAGACCTTCCCTGGGTCTGGACCAAGCCATGCTGCTGCAGCGTTTGTTTCTGTCTTGTCAGCTCCTAACGGACAGGACAACGTGACCACTGACCGCTTCTCCTACCTGGCTCCCCATCAAAGCCTTTTGTCTTCAACACACACACACACACACACACGCATGCACGTGCACACACGCACACACACCAGAAGGACCAATTTGTCTTGTTTTTTTTCCCTACTCCAAGGCAGGCAAAGCAGCCAAGTTGAATGTGAAGAGAATAGAAAAGCAATAGCCTCTACTCTTTGAGATGTTGTATCTATCTCAAAGAAAAGGCCATGTCTAGACGACATAAGGGGCCTGGAGGCATGCTACATCTAAAACATGGTGACCAGAACAGCTGCTCTCTCTTTCTGCCAGCAGCAGTTATCTAGCTGTTTAAATAAGCTGAATCATAGAGGAGGAATGAATTAAACAACGTGTTTCAGCGTATATCCTTCATCAGGGTGTTATTGGCTGATATTGTAGGGTCCCATCACATTGTTAGCTGCTATAAGTGCCTCATGATCTGAAGGATGTACGTCATTGTATACAGTCTTCTTCCCACTCTGTGTCTTCAAGCAAGGATACTTATTGTAGTATCCTTGCTTGAAGACACAGAGTGGGAAGAAGACTGTTGTATAGTATCCTCGCTTGAAGACACAGGGTGGAAAGAAGACTATTGTATGAGTGACTATCTAGTATGTACCTCCATAGAGACTGACAGGGTATTCTTTTTTTTCAGTCTTTCCAGGCTCCTGGTACATAAAAGCACAGAACATGGGAGTAGTCCTGCCTCCCTTTCTCCTCCCTGCCTTATTCTGCCTGTTATGTCATAGCAGGAAGAGCTGGAGGGGAGATTATGCAGTTTTCCACTCATCAACTCACCCTTTATCCAACTCAGATGATTTATCTCTGCTTACTGAAGAGGTTTCCTTTGTTTTCTGATTTGTTCATTTTTGAATGACCTGGCTATGTGCACAAAATTAGAATTGCACACGTAACAAATGTTTATCCAAATTCATTAGTGCATAGTTCGTACACTAAATAGGCCTACAAATGATTATTCAAGATGATTCATGATATACTGTAATGTTCCAATAAATCATTATAAAGTGTAGCTATCTTCTTTGTTGTGTCAAGTCCCAAGACAACACTGTATCTTTCTCCAGGGTATGAATGTTCTGTTCCTTCAACCAGGAGCTCAGCAAGCCAGGGTTGCCAAATGGCACCCTATTCCCTACATGGTGCACTAGGGAAAAGGGACACACCCTATGATTTATATTATTATTATTTATGTTAACTGCTGTTCTCACCAACTCTCCCCTCCACCATGTAGACTGACACAGAGTTAAAAGGAAACCTGTTCTGGCTAAAGGTTGCTCCATAAATAGTTGAGTTTGTACTTTTAATAATTTTCCTCTTTCACTTTTTAGTGAGACACTCTCATTTTAGTGTTGTTGGAGCTGTAGCTATCTGGTACATTGGTTTGCCCTGTTCCTAAGAGTGCAAAATACACTATTGAATGCTCCCATATTCTTAATTGCAACGTTTCAACCAGAGACATTAGTTAGCTGGGTGCAGTTATCTATTTCTCTCTGAGGATTTCTTTCCCCAAGGAGAGTGGAATTACGCTCGGGGACCGTGTTGACAGCAGCACCAGTAGACCAGACTCTACCTGGCACCTTCTGAAATGTTTTGAACCCTCTGCACCTGGATAATTGTTGGCTGTGTGTACGCTACAGTTGAACTGTGTGCCCTGTTCTTAACCTTCAGAGTAACATGCAGCCTCCTACCCTGCGGCAAAGAACAAGACCGTAAATCTTGAAAGTACTCTTGTAATCTCGAACCACAAGACTATGACAGTTTGTTTCCAGTGAGGTTATCTAATGCTTTTATTACATTTACATTTTAGTCATTTAGCAGACGCTCTTATCCAGAGCGACTTACAGTTAGTGAGTGCATACATTTTCATACTGGCCCCCCGTGGGAAACGAACCCACAACCCTGGCGTTGCAAGCACCATGCTCTACCAACTGAGCTACAGGGGACATGTCTATGTTGTAGTATATACGCCTCCTAGGCTAGGGGCTCTATTCACTCTGTAACACTGAAGCGTTACAAATTGTGTGATAAAAATGTAAAGGTCATTTCTGATTGAGCCGACATATGCAGTGTTTACTGTGAATGCAGTCTCTGTTAATGCAGGAATATTGCCTTTAAATTTAAATCACGCTGCAACGCTGAACTTCCACGATATGGACTGTATGGAGCCATTTGTCTATAGCATCAGCTCAAAAAGCTACATTTCTCATATTGATCAACAAACACCTTATGTGTGGCTTTCAGACAGGAATTGGATTAAAGCATAAAGTAACAGGCAGTCAATGTGATGACATCGTTAATGGTAAATACAGTTGTGGTTATTCAAATGTGAACCTGTACTGCACCACATAAAACCCTTGCTTTAAAGTAGATGTAACTGCACCTTCAAGGGCATATTTCAGAAATGTATTTTATAACATGAGTTATTGTAAGATAGTTGCTACGGAACTTGGCGCGAGACATCACACTCAATGTACCTTGCTGCAGCAAATACATTTTGAGAAAATAACTTTTTAATACCCCCAACCGTAGATCAGAAAAGAAATGTACTTGTTTTCTCTTGTTTCAACATGGTTTATGTAATCCCACATACTTTAGTAATGTACAGTTGCACAGGGTGTTTTTCTGACAGACTTGCTTTATTCATGTTTAAAATCCCAGTGCAGTCAAAAATGTGATTTTCCTGTGTTTTATATACAGTGGGGAGAACAAGTATTTGATACACTGCCGATTTTGCAGGTTTTCCTACTTACAAAGCATGTAGAGGTCTGTAATTTTTATCATAGGTACACTTCAACTGTGAAAAACAAAAATCCAGAAAATCATATTGTATGATTTTTAAGTAATTCATTTGCATTTTATTGCATGACATAAGTATTTGATCACCTACCAACCAGTAAGAATTCCAGCTCTCACAGACCTGTTCGTTTTTCTTTAAGAAGCCCTCCTGTTCTCCACTCATTACCTGTATTAACTGCACCTGTTTGAACTCGTTACCTGTATAAAAGACACCTGTCCACACACTCAGTCAAACAGACTTCAACCTCTCCACAATGGCCAAGACCAGAGAGCTGTGTAAGGACATCAGGGATAAAATTGTAGACCTGCACAAGGCTGGGATGGGCTACAGGACAATAGGCAAGCAGCTTGGTGAGAAGGCAACAACTGATGACGGTCAATCACCCTCGGTCTGGGGCTCCATGCAAGATCTCACCTCGTGGGGCATCAATGATCATGAGGAAGGTGAGGGATCAGCCCAGAACTACATGGCAGGACCTGGTCAATGACCTGAAGAGAGCTGGGACCACAGTCTCAAAGAAAACCATTAGTTACACACTACGCCGTCATGGATTAAAATCCTGCAGCGCACGCAAGTCCCCCTGCTCAAGCCAGCGCATGTCCAGGCCCGTCTGAAGTTTGCCAATGACCATCTGGATGATCCAGAGGAGGAATGGGAGAAGGTCATGTGGTCTGATGAGACAAAAATATAGCTTTTTGGTCTAAACTCTGGAGAAGAACAGCGCCGGGAAGATGGCTGCCGTTTTACAGCCCTCTAACCAATTGTACTATTATGTGTGTTTTTCCGCGTTATTTGTAATTTATTTTGTACATAATGTTTCTGCCATCGTCTCTTATAACCAAAAAGAGCTTCTGGATATCAGGACAGCGATTACTCACCTCGCATTGGACGAAGATTTTTTCTTCAACGAGGCGGTCGCGAAGGATATCCTACAGACACCCGACAAGGCCCAGATCCCCGTCATTCGCGTGAGGAAGAGACGGAGATATCGCGGACGCAGATCCGGGTGCCTTGTAAGGATCCGACGGCGGCGAGTAAACTGCCTCTCCCATCAATCCTACTAGCCAACGTTCAATCTTTTGAGAATAAAATGGACGAGTTAAGATTACGGTTATCCTACCAACGGGACATTAAAAACTGTAATATCTTATGTTTCACGGAGTCGTGGCTGAACGACAACAATGATAACATTCAGCTAGCAGGCTATACGCTACATCGGCAGGACAGAACGTCTGACTCTGGTAAGACAAGGGGCGGCGGTCTGTGTATATTTGTAAACAACAGCTGGTGCACAAAATCAAATACTAAGGAAGTCTCGAGGTTTTGCTCGCCTGAGGTAGAGTATCTTATGATAAGCTGTAGACCACACTATTTACCAAGAGAGTTTTCATCTATATTTTTCATAGCTGTCTATTTACCACCACAAACCAATGCTGGCATTAAGATTGCTCTGAATGAGTTGTACAAGGCCATTAATCAACAGGAAAACGCTCATCCAGATGCAGCGCTCCTAGTGGCCGGGGACTTTAATGCAGGGAAACTTAAATCCGTTCTACCTAATTTCTACCAGCATGTTAAATGTGCAACCAGAGGGAAAAAAACTCTAGACCACCTTTACTCCACACACAGAGACGCATACAAAGCTCTCCCTCGCCCTCCATTTGGCAAATCTGACCATAACTCTATCCTCCTGATTCCTGCTTATAAGCAAAAACTGAAGCAGGAAGCACCAGTGATTCGGTTAATAAAAAAGTGGTCAGATGACGCAGATGCTAAGCTACAGGACTGTTTTGCTAGCACAGACTGGAACATGTTCCGGGATTCTTCAGACAGCATTGAGGAGTACACCACATTAGTCACTGGCTTCATCAATAAGTGCAACGATGATGTCGTCCCCACAGTGACCGTACGTACATACCCCAACCAGAAGCCATGGATTACAGGAAACATCCGCACTGAGCTAAAGGGTAGAGCTGCCGCTTTCAAGGAACGGGACTCTAACCCGGACGCTTATAAGAAATCCCGCTATGACCTCCGACCGAACCATCAAACAGGCAAAGAGTCAATACAGGTCTAAGATTGAATCATACTACACTGGCTCTGACGCTCGTCGGATGTGGCAGGGCTTGAAAACTATTACAGACTACAAAGGGAAGCACAGCCGCGAGCTGCCCAGTGACACAAGCCTACCAGACGAGCTAAACCACTTCTATGCTCGCTTCGAGGCAAGCAACACTGAAGCATGCATGAGAGCACCAGCTGTTCCGGATGACTATGTGATCACGCTCTCCGTAGCCGATGTGAGTAAGACTTTTAAGCAGGTCAACATTCACAAGGCCGCAGGGCCAGAAGGATTACCAGGACGTGTACTCCGAGCATGTGCTGACCAACTGGCAAGTGTCTTCACTGACATTTTCAACATGTCCCTGACTGAGTCTGTAATACCAACATGTTTCAAGCAGACCACCATAGTCCCCGTGCCCAAGAACTCTAAGATAACCTGCCTAAATGACTACCGACCCGTAGCACTGACGTCTGTAGCCATGAAGTGCTTTGAAAGACTGGTCATGGCTCACATCAACAGCATAATCCCAGAAACCCTAGACCCACTCCAATTTGCATACCGCACCAACAGATCCACAGATGATGCAATCTCTATCGCACTCCACACTGCCCTTTCCCACCTGGACAAGAGGAACACCTACGTGAGAATGCTATTCATTGACTACAGCTCAGCATTCAACACCATAGTGCCCTCTAAGCTCATCACTAAGCTAAGGATCCTGGGACTAAACACCTCCCTCTGCAACTGGATCCTGGACTTCCTGACGGGCCGCCCCCAGGTGGTAAGGGTAGGTAACAACACATCTGCCACACTGATCCTCAACACGGGGGCCCCTCAGGGGTGCGTGCTCAGTCCCCCTCCTGTACTCTCTGTTCACCCATGACTGCATGGCCAGGCACGACTCAACACCATCATTAAGTTTGCCGACGACACAACAGTGGTAGGCCTGATCACCGACAACGATGAGACAGCCTATAGGGAGGAGGTCAGAGATCTGGCCGTGTGGTGCCAGGACAACAACCTCTCCCTCAACGTGACCAAGACAAAGGAGATGATTGTGGACTACAGGAAAAAAAAGAGGACTGAGCACGCCCCCATTCTCATCGACGGGGCTGTAGTGGAACAGGTTGAGAGCTTCAAGTTCCTTGGTGTCCACATCACCAACGAACTATCATGGTCCAAACACACCAAGACAGTCGTGAAGAGGGCACGACAAAGCCTATTCCCCCTCAGGAGACTAAAAAGATTTGGCATGGGTCCTCAGATCCTCAAAAAATTCTACAGCTGCACCATCGAGAGCATCCTGACTGGTTGCATCACCGCCTGGTATGGCAACTGCTTGGCCTCTGACCGCAAGGCACTACAGAGGGTAGTGCGTACGGCCCAGTACATCACTGGGGCAAAGCTCCCTGCCATTCAGGACCTCTATACCAGGCGGTGTCAGAGGAAGGCCCTCAAAATTGTCAAAGACTCCAGCCACCCTAGTCATAGACTGTTCTCTCTGCTACCGCGACGGCAAGCGGTACCGAGTGCCAAGTCTAGGTCCAAAAGACTTCTCAACAGCTTCTACCCCCAAGCCATAAGACTCCTGAACAGCTAATCATGGCTACCCGGACTATTTGCACTGCCCCCCCACCCCATCCTTTTTACGCTGCTGCTACTCTGTTAAGTATTTATGCATAGTCACTTTAACTCTACCCACATGTACATATTACCTCAACTACCTCAACTAGCCGGTGCCCCCGCACATTGACTCTGCAACGGTACCCCCCTGTATATATAGCCTCCCTACTGTCACTTTATTTTACTGTATATATAGCCTCCCTACTGTCACTTTATTTTACTTCTGCTCTTTTTTTCTCAACACTTTTTTTGTTGTTGTTTTATTCTTACTTTTTTTGTTTAAAATAAATGCACTGTTGGTTAAGGGCTGTAAGTAAGCATTTCACTGTAATGTCTGCACCTGTTGTATTCGGCGCATGTGACCAATAAAATTTGATTTGATTTGATTTGATTTGAAACTCTACTCGCCGTGTTTGGAGGAAGAAGAAGGATGAGTACAACCCCAAGAACACCATCCCAACTGTGAAGCATGGAGATGGAAACATCATTCTTCGGGGATGCTTTTCTGCAAAGGGGACAGGACAACTGCATCGTATTGAGGGGAGGATGGATGGGGCCATGTATCGCGAGATCTTGGCCAACAACCTCCTTCCCTCAGTAAGAGCATTGAAGATGGGTCGTGACTGGGTCTTCCAGCATGACAATGACCCGAAACACACAGCCAGGGCAACTAAGGAGTGGCTCCGTAAGAAGCATCTCAAGGTCCTGGAGTGGCCTAGCCAGTCTCCAGACCTGAACCCAATAGAAAATCTTTGGAGGGAGCTGAAAGTCCGTATTGCCCAGCGACAGCCCCGAAACCTGAAGGATCTGGAGAAGGTCTGTATGGAGGAGTGGGCCAAAATCCCTGCTGCAGTGTGTGCAAACCTGGTCAAGACCTACAGGAAACATATGATCTCTGTAATTGCAAACAAAGGTTTCTGTATCAAATATTAAGTTCTGCTTTTCTGATGTATCAAATACTTATGTCATTCAATAAAATGCAAATTAATTACTTAAAAATCATACAATGTGATTTTCTGGATTTTTGTTTTAGATTCCGTCTCTCACAGTTGAAGTGTACCTATGCTAAAAATTACAGACCTCTCTACATGCTTTGTAAGTAGGAAAACCTGCAAAATCGGCAGTGTATCAAATACTTGTTCTCCCCACTGTATTTATTTCTACAAAATGAGGTTGGAACAATACTGTGAAATTGTAAAAATTATGATAATGCATTTTTAGTGTAAGAACTGTTTGAAAGGACTGCCTGAAATTTCAGCCTGTTTTGGTGGGAAGGAGTTTTGGCCTGCCTTGTGACATCACCAGGCGATATATTAATTAATAGACCAATAAGAAAGAGAGTTCCAAACGTATCTGCCAATAACAGCTAGTTTTCAGTTTTCCCCTCCTCACTCAGACCACTCCCAGACAGTCCTAGCAAAATTCTTGCTTGAGAAATTGCTCTCTACTACGAAGCTATTTATTTATTTATTGTTTTGACCATTTTAATTGAGAACTATCACATTAAGGTACTTGTCAAAGACTCCAGCCACCCAAGTCACAGACTGTTCTCTCTGCTACCGCACGGCAAGTGGTACCAGAGCACCAAGTCTAGGTCCAAAAGGCTTCTTAACAGCTTCTACCCCCAAGCCATAAGACTCCTGAACAGCTAATCATGGCTGCCTGGACTATTTGCATTGTGAACAGGTGAACAACATCCTATCATACACCTATTGTGTATGATTGACTAAATACTTTACCATCCACTGTACAGTATGAGTTTGTTTTATATGGCCTAGCCCTGGTATGTGTATTTACAGTTGAAGTCGGAAGTTTACATACACCTTAGCCAAATACATTTAAACTCTGTTTTTCACAATTCTTGACATTTAATCCTAGTAAAAATTCCCTGTCTTAGGTCAGTTATGATCACCACTTTATTTTAAGAATGTGAAATGTCAGAATAATAGTAGAGAGAATTATTTATTTTTTTAGCTTTTATTTCTTTCATCACATTCCCAGAAGTTTACATACACTCAATTAGTATTGGTAGCATTGCCTTTAAATTGTTTAACTTGGGTCAAATGTTTCGGGTAGCCTTCCACAAGCTTCCCACAATAAGTTGGGTGAATTTTGGCCCATTCCTCCTGACAGAGCTGGTGTAACTGAGTCAGGTTTGTAGGCCTCCTTGCTCACACACGCTTTTTCAGTTCTGCCCACAAAATGTTCTATAGGATTGAGGTCAGGGCTTTGTGATGGCAACTCCAATACCTTGACTTTGTTGTCCTTAAGCCATTTTGCCACAACTTTGGAAGTGTGCTTGGGGTCATTGTCCATTTGGAAGACCCATTTGCGACCAAGCTTTAACTTCCTGACTGATGTCTTGAGATGTCGCATCAATATATCCACATAATTTTCCTTCCTCATGATGCCATCTATTTTGTGAAGAGCACCAGTCCCTCCTGCAGCAAAGCACCACCACAGCATGATGCTGCCTCCCCCATGGTTCACGGTTGGGATGGTGTTCTTCGGCTTGCAAGCAACCCCCCTTTTCCTCCAAACATAACGATGGTCATTATGGCCAAACAGTTCTATTTTTGTTTCATCAGACCAGAGGACATTTCTCCAAAAAGTATGATCTTTGTCCCTATGTGCAGTTGCAAACCGTAGTCTGGCTTTCTGAGCGGTATGTCGGCTGCGTGGTTCCATGGTGTTTATACTTGCGTACTATTGTTTGTACAGATGAACGTGGTACCTTCAGGCGTTTGGAAATTGCTCCCAAGGATGAACCAGACTTGTGGAGGTCTACAATTATGTTTCTGAAGTCTTGGCTGATTGCTTTTGATTTTCCCATGATGTCAAGCAAAGAGGCACTGAATCTGAAGGTAGGCCTTGAAATACATCCACAGGTACACCTCCAATTGGCTCAAATTATGTCAATTAGCCTATCAGGAGCTTCTAAAGCCATGACATAATTTTCTGGAATTTTCCAAGCTGTTTAATGGCACAGTCAACTTAGTGTATGTAAACTTCTGACCCACTGGAATTGTGATACAGTGAATTATAAGTGAAATAATCTGTCTGTAAACTATTGTTGGAAAAATTACTTGTGTCATGCACAAAGTAGATGTCCTAACCGACTTGCCAAAACTAGTTTGTTAACAAGACATTTGTGGAGTGGTTGAAAAACGAGTTTTAATGACTCCATCCTTCTGACTTCAACTGTATGTCATCAGGGTTAGAATGACAAATTATTGAATAAACGTTCTTTCCCCAGAGGGAAATAAATAGGATTTGATAGGCATTGAGATGATAAAATTGAATGTGAGGGTAAACATTGATTTGCAGGCTATAAATGTATTTCATACTATCACATATTTCCAACAGCATGGATTTTTCTGTGGAAATAAAGCTTTTAAGGCCTGTAGTACTGCCAGATCTTTATTGACCCCAATAGTGCCCTACCTAATGGGTGCATTGTACTGGTCATAGGGAGAGGGCAGAAGCACGGCACCACAGGGCTTTTCACACTACTGAATGAAACAGAACTGAGCCAAACCAAGCTGTAGTTACTGGTACTGTGCTCGAAAGGACAATGTGAAAGGAAAACAACGAAGATATTACAGTGCGGTTCAGGTTGGCAAGATAGTGTGAAGGGGGTATCTCTGGGACCAGGGACAGCTCTGTCTGTTTGTGTGTCCGAGAGGTTGCAAGCCAGGCGGTGCACAAACTCTCCAGACGACGAGAAAAACAAAAAAAACAAGGTTGTCTACCGGTCATTGTGGCTCCACAGGCCCGATATAGCATCAGCTCAGTTTCCCCTCTCGCTAGCACATCCTGTTGCGAAGCAGCGCAACTCAGCCTCTCTCTCACACACACACACATACAGATACAGACACACACCTCCACGGACCCTGTGTGTGAAGAGCAAGATGGATGTGAGACCTTGTGTCCTGTGCTAGCAGAGGAGCTGGATCAGAGTGTGTGGGACCCGGGCTATCTAAGGAGCGGGCTGGATCCGGGCTAAGAGTTGCCCTTACTGTGGAAAGCGTTGACGTGACTTTGTGACTCTGGGGAGCAAATCGGCTCAGGGGCCCCTCATGATGGGGTGCTGTCTATTTGTGCATCAGAAGGTGAGTGAGAGGAGAGGTCCTATATGTACCAACCATGCTCTGAAAGATATTTATAGTAAGAGAGTCCTACCAGAGCTGCTCTGATGTTGAGTACAGTTATTGTCCTACAGTAGTCTGCCAACGCTGGTAACACTGACAAAATGGTTCTCCTGATGTTTGAATCAGAGCAGAGCATGTAATTACCATGTCTTTAATAGGTTACTGTTTCAGGCTAAATTATAAGGTCAGCGGTAGTTGAATTGCATAACTTGTTGGAAGCCAATAGTCAGGCAATGTTAGTACATGATACTCCTTAGCTAAGGGAATGCATAAACAGGCATGTCTCAAAATGATACATTATTTATTCAATCTTGAACTCTGCAGTGTTCTATTGGTAGGTTATGCAATTTTAGCTGACCTTTTTGGCTTTTTTAGTTGTTGCATCATCCAATCACATACGTACTACCTTTTAGGATAGACCGGTCACATATCAGTGAGACAAACAGGTCTGCTCAACATCCTCTGGTCTGGAGGGAACAGAGGTAGTTTCACTGTAAAGACGTAGGATCTTAATTTGAGCCAGTTTGTTACACATTTTTACATTTACATTTTACTCATTTAGCAGACGCTCTTATCCAGAGCGACTTACAGGAGCAATTAGGGTTAAGTGCCTTGCTCAAGGGCACATCGACAGATTTTTCACCTAGTCGGCTCGGGGATTAGAACCAGCGACCTTTCGGTTACTGGCACAACGCTCTTAACCACTAAGCTACCTGCCGCCCCAGGAAGATAATGTGTTTAGGGGTTGATACATTTTTTGTAAGTGGAAATTACAAACTTCAGAAGCCTTTTTAAACCTCAAATACACTACAAGTTTAACATTTCCTGCATTGCAGAAAGTTATCCTGCAACAGGGTGATCAAATTAAGATCCTACATCTGTATAGTGAAACAGAGAGCTACAGTAGTCACCATCTGTTGTGTCCCCATGCACTCAGTGCCCTGTATGTGGGTGTGTGTGTGTGTGTGTGTGTGTGTTTGTGGAGTAAGGCTCTTTTCGCCTGTCACTCAGCACAGGAAGTGTTGTTGCATATTCATCATTTCTCCATGTCAGAAAGTCTCTCAGCTAACTAACTGCAGAGATATCTCTCTCTTTGATTGCATACTGGTAAATATCAGATACAGAGCTCTGACTTAAAATATGAGCAGGAAATGTTAATCATAAGGAAATATCTCTGATGCAGATGATATTCAAACCTTCATATATATTAGTAAGACAGTGACCCTCTCTTCCATGAACTACTACTAATTTTATTTTCAGACTAACTGACCAGTTGTTTTTCTCTGAATGCTCAATAATATAGTTAAAGGATGATCTAGAATATTCCGTTTACAGGAAAACATTTACTCCAGAAACTACAGTAGGCCTATGTGCACCAGTCCTTCCCTGTTAATCCCCTGTGTATTTCCTGAGCAAAATAAATAGACCTACATCACAGGAGGTTGGTGGCACCTTAATTGGGGAGTACGGGCTCGTGGTAATGACTGGAGCGGAATAGGTGGAATGGTTTCAAATACATCAAACACATGGTTTCCAGGTGTTTGATGCCATTCCGTTTGCTCTTTTCCGGCCATTATTATGAGCCATTCTCCCCTCAGCAGTCTCCTTTAACCTACATTTAGAACCAGAATTGTTTGGGTCTGTTGTATGTTGTATTCAATCAGCAAAAAAAATGAATTCTGGAATGAGTTTCTTTGCCAGTCTTCAGCGATCAGAGAAATGAATGTAGCTTTATCTGGACTTCAGAGTTCTTTGACTTCACGTACGTTAGAGAAAAGTGTTTACATCATATGTAACATAAGTGTAACCAGGCCCTTTGCGTAAGGGTTCCATAGGAAACACACTCCAACCAACACATCTCTCTGTGTTGAGCTCCACGTGCCCCATTTTTCAGTCTGGAAGATCCATTGGAGTGTGTTGTGGGAGTTCTGTTTTAGGAAGGATGTGTCATTATTGTGTTCAGCTCCATAAGATTTGTGTGTGTCGGGTCTGCTGTTAGAAGGCTATGTGTAATGTTGTGTTCCATTATAGAAGGACTTCTATCTGCGCCATATAGCAAGTAGTCAGGCCTCAGAAAGATGCAGATTCATCTCAGAGTTGTTCTAGGCTCATATTCACCAAGAGTAGGACTGCTGTTTCAGGATACATTTTGCCTTCTTGTTTGCCTATTCATTTTTTGGGGGGATCATACTGAATACGATTATATGGACAGAGGGGACTCAGGGGCGCTGATCCTAGATCAGCACTCCTAGTCTAAGAGATATTTTTAACACAGGCCCTGAGTTCATACTGTATACATAACGCATTCAACACAACTCTCTCTCTAATACATCTCTTTGCTTCCCATGTCCCATTGTTCAACTCCTCTCCCTGACCTCAGAGAAGCCTCCCGGTAGCCAGGCAGGAGAATGCTTGTTGTCATGGGAATTAAACTGTTATACGGCAACAATAATAACACACTACAGTTTGTGTAGAATACAATGGCAAGTAGAAGGAAACAGTGGACGGAATCCATTTAGATTACCTGCTGCTAGGCCTGTAAATATAGCATCCTAGTTTATCTACTAAATTGTTGGAGACGAGCCAAAGCTATTAAGTACTCCAATGATTGGCTTACTATATGTTGTTTTTATGTTAGCCTAAATGCGTCAGCATGCTTCAGTTAGGCTGGTGGCTAGCCGAAATCGGCTAGGTGAACCGAACAAGTGTGCTTGCATACTCCCTTAAAATACCTTAGCTTGAAAAACTTTTTAAAAAGTGGCAACAGTACTGTTTGTCCATTTTAAGACGCCGTAGCCAGTATACGTTTCCTCAAAATAGTATAAATTAATCTAAGATATCTCAAGAAAACTGTCATTAATTTAACGTTTATGCGTAGGAGATCTTAGTCGTGCAATTTTACATCTAACTAAGATGTTTGGTGCAGTATTTCTCAATGAAAAGATTTGCATGAAAACTAGTTCTCTCTCGTTGAATGACAACAAAGACTTTATTGAGTAATCCCTACTGTTGACCAGAAGACTTCGGCTACCGACTTCAGCTTGCCTCCAGAAAGAATGTGTGTGTGCCCGAACAGCCAAGAAAACCCTCACCGAAGTCCAAAACAACACAAAATGTCATCATAATATACGCACAAACTCTTCCGAACTGTTTCGGCTGGGAAGCATGAGGACGCCTTTAGGCACTTGCATTTCATTCCTATCCAATCTCCTAATCTGAATATGCAAAATTTCCAAAGAGACTAGCCCTCTTTTCTTTTTACTGGCCTCATACCCTCCTGTACCTTAATTTAACCTTTATTAATCAGGAAAGACCCTAGAGGTTAGAAACCTATTTTGGTTTTCACAGGGCAACCTGTAGCTTAGCAACCGTGTTGAGTGTGTGCCAGTAAATTACTTTTATTCAGTTCCTCACGTTACCTTACTTCCATGTTCTCTATAAAAACTCACCCTTTGTGTTGTTGTTGTTGTTGTGTGTTTGCAGAAGAAGAGGAAACAGAGGAGGAGGGATGTGGACTCTCTCAGCCTGTGCAGCCTGGACATCAACGTGAGTACAGCTCATTCTCAGAATACTGGCTTTTCCTTTGCCCCTTTATCCTCATCCTCTCCCTTTCTCTGTCATTATCGCTATCTCTGTATCTCTTTCTCTCACTTTCTACCCCTCTCCCCACCCGCTGTTCCTAAAGCCTCGGACATGAACTTGTAACGACCATCTTAGCGTCCATCTTTGACTTATGGTCCCTCTGTTTTTTTTTCTGTCTGTTTTTAACCTTCGCACGGTAACCCCCCTACCCTCGCTCCTCCTCTTACCAATAAGTGATATTGAAAATTGGTGATAATTGAGGAACCTGCAAAAAGGATGATTGAACAACACTGATCAGGGGGAGAACACTCTGTCTCTCTCTCGACCCCCTCCCCTCTCTCTCTTTCTCTATCTCTATGGGCTGTGTGATACAGACAACAACTTGCATTACGAGACTCTCTGCTTCCCTAAAGGTCAGGCCAATTCCAGGCTTATTTCTATCTGCTAAGGTCCGTGCTACGAAGATGCTTTAGTAAATAGCTAGTCTTGGCATTCCCAGTCCTATGGTACATTGAGGGAGGCAACCTGTCTGTCTAGGGAGACTAGTAAATAGCAGCAGTAATAGTTGGATATTTATTTCACTATTTTGTTCTCCTTTGTTGGGCCTGTGTGTATGAATGCTGTGTATGAACCACTGAATGCTGAACTACCGTGCGTGTGTCTTGTCCTGAAGTACCTTACAATGCTACACAGCAAATTCTCCAGTGTTAAAAGAAACAATGAATACTGAAAGACACCGGAACAGTGTTAAATTAACACACTGCTTAGTTGCGATGCCTTTCAAGTAAATTGTATAGTTACTACCAATGACTGTATTTGTTTGTGACAGAGACTTGGTTGTTGCATTCATCAATTTTCGGTCCTATGGACCAAGTGAGATCTTAAGTGAATATGTTATCATGAAAAAAATACATTATTTAACACAATACCATACATATTTCATAAAGCCTTATTTTGAGGGCCTAGTTTTACCCTATTTCAGGGGCCTGAAACTCATAAACATCACTTTGAATCAAAACCACGCCCATCATTATCATATTTCCCAGCATGCTCTATTGCAGGTAGATTTTTTTAGAATAGTTTGTTTCAATATCTATGTTTGTGCATGTACACTGATTGATTAATCCAATTAGTTAGTTAGATTTTCTGCACCCGTTTCTGAAATGTTTGTTCCAGTTTAAGGTAGTCATCACAATGTTCCTAACCTTGGCACTCATTCTGAATAGAGAACGACCGATCTGGATTTTTTTTTAGGGCTGATGCCGATACTGATTTTTGGGGGTCAAGGAGGCCGATGGCCGATATTTTAGGCCAATATTCAATATCATTAAATTAGAAAATGTTGATGACAAAATTTCCCAGAGACAGCCATGTATCCATTAATGCATACATTTTAAAATCAAACAGTACATTTTACTTTACCAATCTAACTACATAACAACATAATGGTAATAATTGTATTTTAATGATACATTTCTTGATAAACTGGGTAAATTAAGATGGCATAGACCTACTCACAATACAGGTGAATACATATTCAATAGGAGTGTGCGCATGCATTGTGTTATTGAGTTTGTTTTGCCTGATCAGTGGAGTCTATGGTGCTACTGATGACAAACAATCTGTTTGCCTTCCATTTGGGACATACATTAGTCTACTGATCAACAACATTTGCATAGAAGCATCACTCCAGCATGTCACCCCTGTATGGAAGGACATCATATAAGGAAAACAAAAAATATTCAGCTGTCAGGAAGCGTCTCGAAAAACAACTCAGTTGCCAGGACAAAATTCGAAACAACTCAATTGCCTAGTTCAGCTATCTGTCAAGAAATGGGTGGGTTGAAACTTGATCCTACTGCTACGATTGGATAGAGCGAGGCTGTAACCCTTTTCACATCTCTCTCAATCTCTCATATCACTTGGTGTTGTTTAATGCTACTATGAGAACTAGATCAATGGCGATGACATTTGCTACCAAGCCATGAATGTGCCTAATAACAACAAGAGTGAGGGTAGGAAAAAGATAAAACGACGATGCGAGTTCTGTCTGAATGACTCAAATCTGCCCATAGTTTGAGAAGTGTGAACGCACACACAAACACTGATCTTCTGCTTTCTTGGTCCATAAACAAGCAGGAAGATTCTTAGATTATTCTTTCCCTATTACTACAATCATCTAATCCGACTATCAATTGTCAATTTACGAATACGATTGTGGCTGTTCGGATCAGCACACCGGTAAATAGCTAACGTTAATGAGATGGCTCGTTGCCGAAAATGGTGTATGTTCAAAATGATAACCATCTAACGTTAGCTACCTACGTTGACTATTAACTCCTATCTGATATTTTAGCACCATGTCTATCTAGCTAGCTAACACCACAGATGAAAGGATTAGTTATTGTAATCTTTGCCAACAGGTCACAAAGCTATCTGCTTATTGCATGCATGTCCGAGCACGTCGACACTAGCCTTCTTATTAGTGAATTAACTAAACTAATATTTACAACAGGAGTTCGATTTTGGCCACTGTGTCAATTAATCAATTTCTCAATACTGCACCTTTCTGTTGGAGAATGAGCTATCTTGCTGCTTGCTTCTGATGATTTTCCCAGCTAGACATTCCTCAGCATTGTGCAGTGCTCAGGCGGTGAGTGGTGGCTGACAGCAGGAGCTTTGCTACGTAGAGCCGATAGACTAGGAAAGGCCAATATCGGCCCGATATATCGGCTCGGCAGATTATCGGTCGCTCTCTAATTCTGAATGCAGGTTGCAGGTGGATCAAAATTCCAACTGTTGGATATCCTAACTCTGGCTGAATTCCAATAGGAATTACACATCACTTTGCAAGACAGCATAATGTGACTTGCAGGTAGGGTTGTAAATTCAACTTTCCCAAAATTCCTAGGTGTTCCAGATATCCTGGTTTGAAGTTTCCTAGAAACGGAAGCAGGAATTCTGAAATCCTTCAACCAGAATTTGGGGAAAATCTGGGGATTTGGGGAATGTCACTGGAATTTTGCAACCCTACTGATGTGGCCTGGGGTATGAACTGGGTTACAATTATGCACTTATAACTAAAGGTACAATGGATGACCATACCCCTTTAGGAACAAATCTAAATTGTTTTTTCTGAGAGTGTAATAACATGGTCTAAAACTCATGGTTTACAGGCCACATCAGGCCCGCAAGTCACACTATGCTGGCTTGTAAAGTGATGTGTAATTCCTATTTGGAATCCAGCCAGAGTTAGGATATCCAAAAGTGTTTTATTCATCTGCAACTTGCATTCAGAATGACTACCAGGTTTAGGAACATTGTGAGGAGAGTACCTAAGGCATTTAAACTGGAACAAACATTTCAGTAACTTGTGCAAAAAATCTTACTAACTGATTGGATTTGATTAGAAAAATGTATGTTATTTATTTTTGTGTAATAAGATTAATCAATTGATCAATGCACAAACATAGATATTGAAACAAACAATAAAAAAAAAAACCTGCAAAAGAGAATGCTGGGAAATATGATAATGATGGGGTAGTTTTGGTTCAAAGTGATATATGTATGTGTTTCAGGCCCCTTTATTACGGTAATAATAGGCTCTCAAAATAAGGCCTTATGGAATACGTTTGGTATTTTGTTAAATAATGTATTTTTTTTATGTTAACATATTCACTTAGGATCTCACTTGGTGAAGTCCATAGGACCGGAAATGGATAAATGCAACATGTCACTAGCGAGGTTTCCATCCAACTGGCAACAGATTTTCATGTGAATATCCTAAAATCCGCATAGAAACAATATGCACATTTTCCCACCAGAGATGTTTCCATCAAATTGACTTGTTGCTGATAAAAGGCTGTGCGTGATGACATAGTGCACATAAAAGTAACTTTTGCAGTTAAATTTCCATGTACTGAATTAAAAATACAGGTTAAATGGGTTTCCATCGCATTTAACTCTACTGATGGTTTTGTCACAAAAAATGTTTTGCGTTAGAGCATCACTCTAGCCAACAGCTTACAGATACAGTGCGGTTATAGCCTACAATTATGAGATTATTATGGACCAAATTTGTCAAACGGCAGCCAAGCATCGATCATCATGTCGCCAGAATAAGACCCTTGATATTTATTGAAAACGAGCATAAATGTAATCACTGTGCACTTTCACCACCTTGTGAAGTTCATCATAACTTATTTCATCTGTAGCCTAATAAACTGCATGCTTTCCCGAGTCGTAGTGGTAGGACCACACAACATATCATGACTTGACTCCAAGTTTACTTCGATATGATAGTTATTATATCAATATTTGCTCATAAAGGCATTTCCACCTCCATTTCTCACATTATTAATTTTACAGACACAAAAAGATCCCACCTTGTCTAGCATATTTTGTTTTGTCTACATTTGGAAAGTTTCCAGACAGATTTGCTGTTTCCATCAGGCCTGTCATGTCATGACATTATTATTTTTTTTTTTTTGACATCTACTTCACTCACATATAAAAGGTTGACTGGAAACCTGGATTATGTCACTAACAAATACAGTCATGGGTGGTAACTTTACAATTTACTCGAAAGGCAAGGCACTCTGGGAAATATTTGAATAAGGCTTTACAATAAGCAGTGTGTTAATTTAACTTTGTGTTGATTTAATACTCTCAGTGCTAAATTACACGAGAATTTGCTGTGTACAATACTGAAGTACCATACAATGCTGTTAGCTCTTTGGTTGCTTGTGTTGATGTGGACATTCATTGGCAGCCATTTTCAAATTCTTAGAAGTAAGAGAACTCTACTTAGCTAACAGCATAAAAACCACAATAACAAGATCAAAAGGCTGTACTTTTAAACCCCAGACTGAAGAAGCCTTGTCTTTCCATCTCAGACAGCAGCACAGTCAGAAAACAATATAGCTTTGGGTGGTGTCAGGAAAATGCTTCCAAAGCATCAGTGATAAATTATATGCCTTGAACTTCTGTTGGGCTGTTGGCGGTTTCCACAGAGTACATTGAACATGTCCTAACACAAAACCAAGCTGTGGAATCTGGTTCAAGGTGTTTTGCTACTTAGGATTTTAAGTGTTGAGGCAGCAGGTAGAGAATAGTTAAGGTCTGGGTGATAATGGAAGATGTGAGTGTCTCTGGGTGGGGTGTCAGTTGATTGACTGGTCCAGAGCTGGGTAAGACAGATCGGGATGTTTTACTGACACAATGAGGTCAGATGTGAGGTGGAACTGTGGTGTTTAAATGCAGAGCATTGTGATGAGTACCGTCCGATCATTGTTTTTAAAACAGCACTTCTCCCTTTCAATTCTAATGACTCAAGGCTGTTAACTCAGACAGAAATAGGAAAACATTTCTCCATGGAATAAATTGTTTATTTTAGAGACAAACTGTTTCTAATAGAATTTCGGATTATCTTGTAAACTCTTAAATGTGTTATTATCATCAGCTATAGATAGTCAAACTTGTGCTGTTTTCAGTACTCTAGTCAACATGTCCATTGTATTAAAAGCTACACACAGTACCTACTATACCAATACTAAACTATTATTTTAGAATTTACAGCCAGGCCAGGTCCTGTGTACTGTAATCTGTAGGCCCAGTGTTAGTTTGACTGAAGTCCAGGGCACGCAGAGTGACTGTAGAGCCAGGGCAGGGCTAGAGCCAGGGGTAGGCGGAAAGGTGGTGTCACATGCCTGCTTGGCATGTGTTCAGCAGGGTGACTGACTGACTGACTGGCTGGCTCACACAATGGCCGGGCTCATACCCCGCTGCTGGCATGGACCACTGGAAAAGGAGGCTAATGGTATTGTTTCTCCCCTTGCTCCTTCTGATGAGAAAAATAACCTATTGATTGATATCAAGTGACTCAAGAGTAAATCCATGTGCGAAAGTATTCACCCCCCTTGGCATTTTTCCTATTTTGTTGCCTTACAACCAGGAATTAAAATGAATTTTTTGGGGGGGTTGTATCATTTGATTTACACAACATGCCTACCACTTTGAAGATGCAAAATATTTTTTATTGTGAAACAAACAAGAAATAAGACAAAAAAACAGAAAACTTGAGCGTGCATAACTATTCTAGCCACTGGGATTTTTCAAGGCAAAACTGCTCCAGCTCCTTCAAGTTGGATGGGTTCCGCTGGTGTACAGCAATCTTTAAGTCATACCACAGATTCTCAATTGGATTGAGGTCTGGGCTTTGACTAGGCCATTCCAAGACATAACATTTTTCCCCCTTAAACCACTCAAGTGTTGCTTTAGCAGTATGCTTAGGGTCATTGTCCAGCTGGAAGGTGGACCTCCGTCCCAGTCTCAAATCTCTGGAAAACTGAAACAGGTTTCCATCAAGAATTTCCCTGTATTTAGCGCCATCCATCATTCCTTCAATTCTGACCAGTTTCCCAGTCCCTCCCGTGAAAAACATCCCCACAGCATGATGCTGCCACCACCATGGTTCACTGTGGGGATGGTGTTCTCGGGGTGATGAGAGGTGTTGGGTTTGCGCCAGACACATGGTTTTCATTGATGGCCAAAAAGCTAAATTTTAGTCTTATCTGACCAGAGTACCTTCTTCAATATGTTTGGGGAGTCTCCCACATGCCTTTTGGCAAACACCAAACGTGTTTGCTTATTTTTTTCTTTAAGCAATGGCCTTTTTCTGGCCACTCTTCCGTAAAGCCCAACTCTGTGGAGTGTACGGCTTAAAGTGGTCCTATAGACAGATACTCCAATCTCCGCTGTGGAGCTTTGCAGCTCCTTCAGGGTTATCTTTGGTCTCTTTGTTGCCTCTCTGATTAATGCCTTCCTTGCCTGGTCCATGAGTTTTGGTGGGCGGCCCTCTCTTGGCAAGTTTGTTGTGGTGCCATATTCTTTCAATTTTTTTATAATGGATTTAATGGTGCTCCGTGGGATGTTCAAAGTTTCTGATATTTTTTTATAACCCAACCCTGATCTGTACTTCTCCACAACTTTGTCCCTGACCTATTTGGAGAGCTCCTTGGTCTTCATGGTGCCGCTTGCTTGGTGGTGCCCCTTGCTTAGTGGTGTTGCAGACTCTGGGGCCTTTCAGAACAGGTGTATATATACTGAGATCATGTGACAGATCATGTGACACTTAGATTGCACACAGGTGGACTTTATTTAACTAATTATGTAACTTCTGAAGGTAATAGGTTGCACCAGATCTTATTTAGGGGCTTCATAGCAAAGGGGGTGAATACATATGCACGCACCACTTTTCCGTAATTTTTTTCACTTCAACCAATTTTGACTATTTTGTGTATGTCCATCACATGAAATCCAAATAAACGTACACTGCCAATGATGAAGTCTTACAGTACGTGCATGTGACATGCTGTATGAGAAGCTTAAGAGTTTCTCTTCTAAAAAATATATGTATGATATATGTAGCTCAGTTGGTAGAGCATGGCGCTTGCAACGCCAGGGTTGTGGGTTCATTTCCCACGGGGGGCCAGTATGAAAAATGTATGCACTCACTAACTGTAAGTCGCTCTGGATAAGAGCGTCTGCTAAATGACTAAAATGTCAAATGTAAATGTAATAGTAATCACTTGGTTTTCTTTCTGATAAACTGGCCTTGTCGGAATACCCATACTTGCCTCTTTAATAGTAGGCTGTTTGAGTATGCAAAAGGTTTTATAGTATTTGACATTTCGAAAATCAAGTATACTTTAAATGCCCGCATGTCATACTTATTTTGGCTTTGGGGGATGCGCTACCAAAGTCAACAAATAGCGGAAAACAACGCAATCGCACATGACGCATTCTCAGTATGCGAAAATATAAAGTTTTATAGTATGTGAATTTTCAAAATTGAGTATGCTTTAAATGCCAGCATGCCGGCTTTTCATCTAGTAGCATTCGCTGCACACTTTATGGGAATTTCACAGCCATAGTGCTTTGGAAGAGGGGGGCTGCGAGTTTTGATTACTAGATCTGTTCAAGTAAACAACAAAAAAATTTGGAAGATGGCGAATAGCGTAGCTTCTGTGGTGGTGTTCAAATGTAAATAGTTTTTGTTCTCCTTAAAATGATCACAACTATTTCATCTTAACGTTTTGTCTGATCCAAGATGGCATAGCAGTGCGGTCGTGTTTTCTGTCTTGTCCTCCTGTAAATAGCCAGTTTTTTAGTTTTTTGTCTATTTTGTATATATTTCTAAATTTTACTTTTTTACTTTTCATTCTTTAACTAAATATACTTTCCTGCAACCCGCCTCACCCAACGTGGAAAGGATTCTATTATTTCTTTATACCTTTTATCAAGAACCTTAAGCTGAAACTAGTCTAGCTGCAACCGAATGGCTGTGGTAGCCAGCTAGCTAGCTACTTGCTATTAGCCACGTTAGCGTCTTCACCATTGTCCGTGGCCTGCACTACCCATCAGCCAGCTCTAGCTGTAGCCTGGACAATTTGTCGGCCAGTCTGCACAGCGTGCTATCGACCCAGAGCATATCGGATTTTCTGCCGGAATCACTGGACCTCTAACACCGGATCATCACAACTAGCTAGCTGCAACCGAATGGCTGTTGTAGCCAGCTAGCTAGCTACTTGCTATTAGCCACTGTTAGTGGTCTAAACCATTGTCCGTGGCCTGCACTACCCACCAGCCAGCTCTAGCTCTAGCCTGGACAATTTTTCGACCAGTCTGCACAGCATGCTATCGACCCAGAGCATATCGGATTTTCTGCCGGAATCACTGGACCCTAGTGCCGGATCATCGCAACTAGCTAGCGGCAACCAAATGGCTGTTGTCGTTGGCTAATTACCATTGCCCCTTAGCAAATTGTCTGATGTGGTTTTGCCATTGCCCCGACGAAATTGTCTGATGTGGTTTCAATAGGCTTCCCGTTATGACGTCGACCACGAAGATCCATCTGCTAGCCCCGGCCCGCTAGTACACACAAGCCGGGCATCTTACTCGCCAGTGCTGTAGCAGCCCCCAAACTACCTCCGAACTCTCCTATTGCTGTTCAGCGGACCTTATGATAACTCAGCTATACAGCTGATGCCTACTGGACTGTTCCTTTATACGGTACCGCATCCTGTTTATGTTTAGCCTCAGCCCAAACTTTGTCGCCATTACCAGCTGTTGTCTTAGCTCTCTCGAATAACACCTGTGATTGCTTTATACCTCTCTCACATGTCAATATGCCTTGCTTATTGCTGTTTCGGTTATTTCTTATTGTACTATTTCACTGTAGAGCCCCCAGTCCAGCTCAACCTGCCTCAGATAGCTCCTTTGTCCCACCCCCCACACACGTGGAGACCGACTCAATCGGTGCCTCCAGTGATGCTATCTCTTTCATCGTTACCCAACGCTTAGGTTTACCTCTACTGTACTCATATCCTTCCATATCCTTGTCTGTACATAATGCCCTGAATCTATTCTACAACGCCCGGAAATCTGCTCCTTTTATTCTCTGTACCCAACGCACTAGAAGACCAGATAGGCTCATGTTTTACCGGTATGGCGTACCTCCACTATTTATTTTGCCGGGATTCCGTACCACCTTACTTTCACCCCTGGTAGGACTAGAAGTTATAACCGTTCAAACAGTAATGTTAGCTACAGGGTTAACGGTACTTGCTGTTGAACGACAACTTCATATTTAACATTAGCCTAGTTAGCTAGCTAGCTACTTGTTGTAAATACCATGGCTTGTGTTCAAACTATTGCAGGGTTTGATGACTATACAAGGCATTTAATTCAGTGGCAAATAAAGCAGGAGAAAATGACGCGACAAAAGGTTTTGTCATGTGGTAGCTTACATTCCTATTTTCCACAGCGGTGCTGGTCCCAACACTTCTCTTTTCTTGTAGTTCTTCTGATTTGTCACGTCTTTTTATCTGTGATGAGCTGATTGTAATGTTCATGCTATACATTTTTTTTAGCCCTTTTTCTCCCCAATTGGTAGTTACAGTCTTGTCCCATCGCTGCAACTCCCGTACTGACTCAGGAGAGGCGAAAGTCGAGAGCCATGCGTCCTCCGAAACATGACCCTGCCAAGCCGTACTGCTTCTTGACACACTGCTCGCTTAACCCGGAAGCCAGCCACACCAATGTGTCGGAGGAAACACTGTAAAACTGCCAACCGTGTCAGCGTGCATGCGCCCGGCCCGCACACAGGAGTCGCTAGAGCGCGATAGAACAAGGACATCCCAGCCGGCCAAACCCTCCCCTAACCCGGACGACGCTGGACCAATGGTGCGTTACCTCATGGGTCTCCCAGTTGCGGCCGACTGTGACACAGCCCGGGATCAAACACGGATCTGTAGTGATGCCTCAAGCACCGCAGTGCCTTAGACCGCTGCGCCACTCTGGAGGCCCCTGCTATGCAAGTTTCTACCTGAACGGTTACAGCCTGAATGGGTCTTGATAGTTTCATTGCGCATAACCTGTTATGGTGAAAGTAATGGTAAGCTGCACTCCTTACTGTTTCACCTTGGCACTCCAATTTTATAAAGTATGTGGCAGTCTAGCTATCTACAGAAAGTTCACACACTCTACTTTGCTCATGTTTTGGTTAATGTTGTACATATTATGTCTTTTCAGGATCTATGTGAAGGAGTGTGAGCTGGAGAGGTAGCTGTCACCTGTCACTCACATCTCAACATCAACTGTTCAGAGGAGACTGCGTGAATCAGGCCTTCATGGTCGAATTGCTGCAAAGAAACCACTACTAAAGGACACCAATAATAAGAAGAGACTTGCTTGGGTCAAAAAACACGAGCAATGGACATTAAACCGGTGGAAATTTGTTCTTTGGTCTGGAGTCCAAATTGGAGATTTTTGGTTCCAACCGCCGTGGCTTTGTGAGACGCGGTGTGGCTGAACGGATGATCTCCGCATGTGTATTTCCCACCGTAAAGCATGGAGGAGGAGGTGTGGAGGTGTGGAGGTGCTTTGCTGGTGACACTGTCTGTGATTTATTTAGAATTCAAGGCACACTTAACCAGCATGGCTACCACAGCATTCTGCAGCGATCCGCCATCCCATCTTGTTTGGGCTTAGTGGGACTATCATTTGTTTTTCAACAGGACAATGACCCAACACACCTCCAGGCTGTGTAAGGGCTATTTTACCAAGAAGGAGAGTAATGGAGTGCTGCATCAGATGACCTGGCCTCCACAATCCCCCGACCTTAACCAAATTGAGATGGTTTGGGATGAGTCGGACGGCAGAGTGAAGGAAAAGCAGCAAACAAGTGCTCAGCATATGTGGGAACTCCTTCAAGACTGTTGGAAAAGCATTACAGGTGAAGCTGGTTGAGAGAATGCTAAGAGTGTGCAAAGCTGTCATCAAGGCAAAGGATGGCTATTTGAAGAATCTCAAATATAAAATATATTTTGATTTGTTTAACACTTTTTTGGTTACTACATGATTCCATATGTGTTATTTTATAGTTCTAATGACTTCACTATTATTCTACAATGTAGAAAATAGTACAAATAAAGAAAAACCCTTGAAAGAGTAGGTGTTCTAAAATGTTGACCGGTAGCGTACATGTTAGAAAGTAGTTTTATGTGTTTTGTATGTGCAGTATTGTATTTATAGCTATACATTTATTCATTTTATACTGTTTTTGGTTAAGTCCTTTTTTTAAACCCAAAGTCGATTCTTGTTTGTTATAAAAAAGAAAATTTAATACCGGTACATCTATTGTTGTTGTGTTTTACTTTCAACATTTCAACATTTAAAAAATGCACTCGCACATCTGAGCTATCTTGTTGCAAGTGCATGGTAACAATTAGATACGTTGAAAGAAAAAGGAAACCTGTACACTACTCTTGGTAGTATCACTTGGCCTTCTTCTGAGCTTTTTTGCTCTACTAAACTAAATAAACCATCTGTGTTATAATAATAATTGATTACATTTCTATAGCGCTTTTCATAACAATGTCAAAGCGCACCAAAAGCAAAAAAAAAACAATCAATATAGCATGAGTAGCCAAGCTTTAGTTGGCTAGGTCAACCAATAGAGGCCAAGTCTGAGTGCATGCATCCTCCAAAGATGGAGAGGGACAGTTCATGGTTTGATCATAGGAAGGTGGTCAGGGAGACGGTTGATGAAGATGGAGTCTGGTGACGATCTTGTAGAGGGCTAGCTACTCTGTGAATCAGCCTGAGTCGTGTAGCCACTGGACCTTTTCTTCACAATGTATGGCACCCACTTGGGTGATGCCTCAGCAGCTGTGCGTGCCAGAAAGCTCACCACACACAGTTCAGAGTAGTAGCCAGTCTTACTCATTATGTGCCCTCTGCCTCAGCACTGCATTCCCCTACTCCATCTCCCATTCCTCTCAAGCTTCAGGTGACTCTTCAGTTGATATACGTCGTTCCAAATTCTAGCTACTTAGCTAACGTTAGCCCAAAACAACAACACTCCGGCGTAGGGAAATGTCAGTGGGTGGGGCTGCAGACGATCCTTTCCAGTTCATATGTGAAGCCGTTACTGTGGTGTGTTCAAGACATTGAGGTATAAAAGAGCAAGACAACTGGGAATTTGGGAAAAAAACATGCTCAGAATTGGAAGAATTGTTTTGAATGGCCATCCAACTCGGAATTACAAGTGAGAAACTCGGCATCATCCTAGAGGTCCGACTTCTCCAACCTGAAGATCACCGACGTCAGCCTTTTTCCCTGTCTCAGCTCGTTTTGTTTCCGAGTTCTCAGGTGTCTTGAATGCACCAAAAGTGCATTCTTGTTACTAAACAGTATTGGCCAAATAGTACATAGGATGATAAGTACACAGTATGCAGTTTAAGTAAGTAGTATGCAAGCCAGATTTCATACACGGCCAATGTATCACATTTCCTGAATACCTTAAGGCTTGAATATTATGCAATTTATGCATTCAATTAAAAGTATCATACATAAATGATAAATAAACAAATTCCTAAATAGCAATTGGCGCATCGGCCCAATGTGGGCAGCCTACATGGGGTCAATATTTAGCCCGCATTGGGCCCACATCGTGTCAATGTGGGCATGTCTGCTGGGAAAAGATGGGCTTATTTCTGGGAATGTGAGGGCTGCCTATACTGGGCCACACTGGCCAAATGCCTTGGGGGCCAACGTGGAGCCGATGAGCCAAGGCGCATTGGCCCAATGTTGGCAGCCTACATGGGGCCACAATTTTAGCCCGCATTCGTCCTACATTGTGCCAATGTGGACATGTTTGCTGGGTAACAGCTAACAGCCAGTGTGTTGTTCTTCACGGGATGCTTATTGGAGTAACAGCGTCTAGTTTCTACCTCTGTCCTGATGTATGGCTTTGAGCCCAAGAGGTGAGCAATGTGGACAGGAAGGGTGTGTAGGTGTGTGTGTGTGTGTGTGTGTAGGAATTCCGAGCTGTGTGTGAGCTGAGGACAGGCAGTGTGTGTGTGGACAAACAAGTCCCTGTCCAGACACCGGAGGCTCTCAAACCAGCTGTGCGTTTACATACTGTTCTACTCTAGACAGATGATCACAGCCTTGTGTTTATAGCCCACATATTACTACTGATCTATTTTGAAACTGACAATACATCAGGTAGAATGTGAAATCAAACAAAGTACATAAGGACATTATGAAGCTAAACATTCTGTTACAGTAAATGCTGGTTGAACAATGAGTGACTATGATTAGCAATTGTTCGGGAAAATACACATCTGATTGTGTTGAGATTGGGTCTCTCTTTGGATACGAAAAAGGTTATTTGTTCCAGAGCCTGAGAAACTCACTGGTCTAAACTAAAGGATTTGGTCAAATTCATTTGTGCATACCGTAGCAAAACATTTTGCAACTGAAAATGAAAACAAGCGTTTCTTATTGGACAGGTTTCTCCCTGTTAGCCTGTTTTCTTCCATTTGGTGCCTAATGAATACGACCCTGTTGTGATAAAGAAAGGAAGGTCCTGACTGAGAGCCCTCCTCTATAACATTGATCTACTGTGCTAAAACAAATACCATGCCCTAGATCAGGGATGGGCAACTCCAGTCCTCGGGGGCCTGATTGGTGTCACACTTTTGCCCCAGCCCCAGCTAACATACCTCCAATAATCAACTAATCATGATCTTCAGTTTAAAATGCAATTCGTTTAGCTGTGTTCGCTAGAAAAGCGAATATGGACATGGCAACAACGCTGAAGGGCTGTTGACATGATGAGACGGTGAAAAGGACCCTGATGCAGAGTAACACACATGCAGCATTCCCTGAAGCATACGCATAATGGCAATACATTCTGAAAGGCACTTGCTGATCGGGCAAGTCAGGAGTATTTTTTTGTTACCCAAAGATTATGATCACTTGCCCGGAAATTACAGTTATTCAGCTATTTACACGTAGAAGTGCAATGTACTGTATTGCCTGCCTTTCACCTACACATAGGGGAAGAATCAGAAAGATAAGTCCTGGAATTCTTTGTATTTTGGTTGTTAACAGAAAAAATTCTCAGAGCAAGCTCAACTTGCCCAACTGCCGTAAATGATCTGTCTTTCATTTAAACAATGGGGATAAACCAGAAAGATCATTAGTAGGCTATGAATTATTTGCAGTTTGGTTGTTTTCATATAACTTGCCCAACTGCTCAGTTCACCTGCCCCAGGCAACCCTTAATATCAATCACTGATAATGATGACAACCATGATGAGAGGGTGTCAGTGAGGAGGTGGGGGTGGGGGTGGGGGGGGTATTGTATTGCATTGTAGTCATGTTCCACATGAATAGTAAAATAGCAGGCTGTTAGACATGGACAGAGAGAACAGAGAGAACACCCAGTCAGTCAGTCCTGTCATTTGCACTACGGTAAATAAACATACTGGATGTAACAGACTGTAATTTGATTGTCGGGACACAGAGCTGCTCTCCTGGTGTGAGCCTTGTTTGTAGAACACCAAGCCTGCCTACACACACAAACGGACACATCTTTGTTTCACACGCACACGCACACACACACACACACACACACACACACACACACACACACACACACACACACACACACACACACACTGCCACACATGTTGCCTCTAATTAAATTAATGGAGAATGAAGAATTAAGCATACTTTATATGGTTCAATGAGTCTTCATTTCACCCCCAACAACACCCACACAATGCCATCTAAAATACATACACACACAAACACACACACACTCCTCTCAACACCACGGGACTGTGAGTTCCTAGCTAATTAGCTCAGTCTCTCATCTCCACTCATCAGAGCATCAGACCAGTGTAATATGCAGGAAGTTCAGTCGACTGCTTCACTCTGCTCTTCATCAGGCTCACATCATTACTCAACCCTGCTAGACAAGCTTGACTGAGCTGAGCTGGGCTCCCTCAGTGTTCTGAACTCAGACCATAGAAATAGAATATTGGGTTGGATAGGTTAGAAATGACATCTATCTGACTCACATCCAGGTTTCCAATACTTTCTATTTTCAAAAATGAATCAAAATATAGAAACATGAATCTGTCTTGTGTTCCCTCATTCAATGTTGTTTGAAAGTCACTTTCAGATTAATACAGGTGCAGAGGGCAGGTTTTAGTACAGGCATGGGGTGTGAAGAGTTATCATGATCTGCTCGGACTGACATGGATACAGAACTGCCATTTGATCTCTCTGGTGGGTGGAAGGTTATCATAAAGGTCATGTATTAATAGTTTACCTTCAGAACACCATCAGATCAGATGAGATTTTCCTTTCTCACTGATAACAAACTGATACAGGGTTCCGTAAGGACCAGAAAGCCTGTCTGACTGACTGCTCTAGTATGTTGTTTAATAAGGGAAAAAACATCACTCGCTGAAAATAGTCTTGGCATATCTAGTAGATATTTGTTAACCCTGATGAAGGCTGAAAGAGCCACAAAAGGCTATTGGATAACATACTGTAATCATCACACATCATTACTGCGATTCACACTTGTTTTTTTAGTCACACATAATTTACTCACTTTGAGGGAAATCTGGTTAGCAGACTTACATAAAGAAATATATATATGAAATAAATACTGCTTTGCTTATAACCATTATGTAATATTAATGTTATTTTCTTTAATAGAACAGCTGAGGTCAGATGTTTATCAGCAGTGGACCTGCAGGGTGCTTGAGAAGAGTAGAAACAATATATCTCAATAGGTCTCTGAGATATCACATATAAATGCCAACAAACATAAAAATCTTATGTTTTTTATTTGATTTGCTGTATTGACTTGATTTATGTATTGATTGTCCATATTGACACAACTTTAAAGTTCACACTGACCAGCTAGTTGAGTCAAGTCCAATTGAAACGTGATACTGAGAGCTGGATGGATACTATTCGGACTTTACACAGAGTCCTGACATCTGAAACTTGACCAACACACAGACACACAAACAGACACAGACACCTCCCCCTCCCCCCTGGCCCTGTGACAAACACATTGTTTATTTTGCTGTCTACTCATCATCATCATCAGCTTCCTCTTCTCTTCTCCTCTCATCTCAACACTCACCTCTTTCTCCACCTGAAAACAGGATGTAATCGCAGGCTGAATCTAGCACATCACCTCAGCACGTCATTTCCTGTCACGAACTCGGATACCTCCTGCGCCTTGACCTGTTGTTTACGAACTTTTATTTTGTTTTATTTGTATTTTGTTCATAAGAGTTTGTGTCAACACCTGCTACCAGCTAGCCAGCCAGCTTTGCCTGGAATAGCTAACAAACGTTTCCAGCGCTGTAAAAGCTGTGTTTATTACATTTTACCAGACGCTCTTATCCAGAGCGACTTACAGTTAGTGAATACATATATATATTTTTTATACTGGCCCCCCGTGGGAATCGAACCCACAACCCTGGCATTGCAAACGCCATGCTCTATCAACGGAGCTACATCCCTGCCGGCCATTCCCTCCCCTACCCTGGACGACGCTGGGCCAATTGTGCGCCGACCATGAGTCTCCCGGTCGCGGCCGGCTGCGACAGAGCCTGGATTCGAACCAGGATCTCTAGTGGCACAGTTAGCACTGCGATGCGGCGCCTTAGACCACTGCGCCACTCAGGAGACTACGCTCTTGTCCAGGACAATAATGACAATCCGGAGTTCCAATGCGGCTATTGTTTGCTTGTGGAGGATTTCAGGAATGAGGTGGCTATCCTTAGCAAGCAAATTTCAATTCTGAGCGAACTTATGGGGAAAATGCAAATTGGAACTTTCTCAACTCCTTTGGCTGGACGTCGCTCTGGCTTGATGGATGCAACCCCGCCTTGACATCGGTCCCTATCCGAATGGCCTGTGCTACCTGGAACTTGCCTGCCAAGGAAGTCGTCTCCATCTGCTTCTCCTCCTCCATCTTGTAGTGGAGTAGACGGAGAACAACAAGAGGATTGTTCCAATCAGCGCTGGTCCCATGTCACAAGTTGTGGAAACTGAAGGCAGCGGCATGCTGCTAAGCTGACTGGAGTATCTGCGAGAGGTCCGGAGCAGATTGACATGAGGAATAGCTTCGCCGCCCTGGTGCCTGATCTACCTGTGCCTTCATCGCTGTGACTGCCTGTGTCTGCGACGGCGGTGCTGACTCCAACTACGCTGACTCCAGCAGCGGCTTTGTCGCCGAGTTCGGCTCCTTTCCTTCTCTCTGGATCTGACGGGGCACTGCCTGCTGTGGGAGGTCTGGACCTATCACCGGGAGCTGAGAGCGTATGCAATCCTGTTTCTCATGGGCCTGTGAAAGGTTCGACGAATTGTGTGAGGGTAGGAATGAGCGGATTTCTCCTTCCCCCTCTCCGGCCGTTGTATTGGGCAGTTCAATGGTGAGAAATGTCTAAGTCCCTGGAGCAAAAACATTGTGCTATCCAGGAGCACGAGTACAAGACATCAATAAGCTTCTCCCAAACATTTCAAACCTGCATCAGGAAATTGAGTCAATTTTGATACCTTCTTGAAACAAAGCTTGTTTTATAAGGAGGATGGTATCCACCCAAATCATTTGGGTTCCTGGATCCTTTCACAGCATTATAAGGCCGCGATGAGACAATGGCTTATCAATGACCCAATCCCAGCTCAGTTAATCCCTACCATAGTGTCATTGAGATGTCATAATGCTTCAGCAAATGTACATTATCCCAGGGGCATTGGAAGACACAATGTAAGTAACCTAATTTATGTCCCTCTAACTGCCCTGAATGCCTCTGCTGATCCTACAGCTATTGTATGCAGTAATCATGTGCCTATGAACCAGAGTTATACTGTTAGCATTAAGGCGGTGTGCCCTAGTAGGAAGTCCACTGTGTTCAGCTCACCCTGAACTAACATAAACAACATGAGCATGTCTACTTTGCTAAGCTTCCCAGTAAAGCAATGAAAACAATCAAGCATCCCAGAAAAGTGCACATTAACATATGTAGTTTAAGAAACATGGTTCATGAAATCAATAATTTGCTAGTAACAGATTACATTCATATTCTGACAATCTCTGAAACTCAGTTAGAAAATGCCTTTGATGATTCAGTGGTAGCAATACATGGTTATAACATCTACAGAAAAGACAGAAATGCCAATGGTGGAGGTGTTGCTGTTTATATTCAGAACCACATTCCTGTAAAGCTCAGAGACGATCTCATGTTAAATACTGTTGAAGTAATATGGCTACAGGTTCAGCTGCCTCACCTAAAGTGTAACGATCCCGGCAGTCTGAGTCGGGTCCTGTCTGGTGACTAGTGTTTTTGTTCGTGATCTCCAGTTTCCCGAGGGTTCGGGAACGCTCTGGGGAGCGCTCTTGATTTCCGCACCTGCATCCCATCAGCAATCTGCACACCTGGTCCTGATCATCACCCTTCTTAGGCTCTGGCCTAACATCCAGTTCCTGCCGGATCGTTAGCCATGAACAGTATGTTTGTCAGCGTATCAGCCTTTGAGTTCTAGCGTTAGTTTTGTTGTTTTGCACCTTGTTGATTTGCTGTGTACTCACCTCCGTTTTGTTCTGTCTGCAGTCTCTCACCCGGAACCTTCACCCAACCTCTGCCTGATGGTCGGCGGCTGCCGAGCCATTTCTGGACCTACCACTGCACCCTCAACAACCCATCCACGCCACCCGCTCTGTTCCCTGGATTATTCAGCCTCACTCGGGAGTCAATTAAATAAACACTCACCTTTGTCTCAAAGTACCTTGTCCTGGTCTGCTTCTGGGTTCTGGCTTAGTAAACTGTGACAGAACGATCCGGCCAGTAATGAACCCAGCGGACCTGGACTCTGTTCGCCATGCCATTACCCAGCAGGAGAAGATGTTGGGCCATCATAGCACGGTACTACAGGAGATCGCGTTGTCAGTTCGAACCTTTCTACCGGTCTGACGGAGGTTCAGAACCAACGCAAGTGCCCGGTGGAGGATCCACTACCGGTTTCACCCATCTCGCCTGCCGCTTCTGAAGTTGTGTCCCTCCGTGAGCCCAAGGTTCCGACGCCGGATAAATATGAGGGGGAGCTGGGAAGATGCCGTTCCTTCCTTATGCAGTGTGGATTAGTGTTCGATCTACAGCCCTACTCTTATGCCACAGACAAGGCTAGGATAGCCTTTGTGATTGAGTTGCTGCGTGGTCGAGCGCTGGAGTGGGCTTCAGCCGTTTGGGAACGACAGGATCCCTGCATGGCTTCATACCAGGGGTTCACGGCCGAGATGAGGAAGCTCTTCGACCATTCCGTCCGAGGGAGGGACGCAGCTAGGCGCCTGTTTTCTCTTCACCAAGGAACTCGCAGCGTGGCCGACTTCGTGATCGAGTTCAAGACGTTGGCTGTGGAGAGTGGGTGGAACGAGGAGTCTCTGCAAGCGGCCTTTTACCAGGGTCTGTCGGAGCAGCTCAAGGATGAGTTGATCTCCTATCCGGAGCCTAGTGACCTGGACAGCTTGGTAGCCTTGTCTATTCGGGTGGATAATCGAGTCCGAGAGCGAAGGAGGGAGAAGCAATGGGGTCCGTCCAATCGATCAGCTTCTCAGTTCCCAGTCGGGTCGGGTGGTGGACCAGAACACGTCGATCATTCTCCACCACAAAGGATTAGTGGAGAGGACCTCTCTCCCGATTCTGAACCCATGCAAGTGGGGCGGCACGGGGTAACCAAGGAGGAGCGTCAACATAGACGTAAGACCAACTGCTACTACTGTGGTCGCTCGGGACATTACATCTCCACTTGTTCCCGGCGGTCGTCAAACTGCCCGGCTCGCTAAAGTTGGGAGGACTTTTAGCGAGCCAGTTTCAACCTCTCAGTACCTCTGTCAGACCCCGTTTCCCGGCTACCCTTGTGAACAGGAATCAAAGCTTAGCGATTAACGCTTTTATCGATTCAGGTGCCGGTGGAAGCTTTCTTGATGCCGAGTTGGTGGAACAGCTGGGGCTTTCCAAGGAGCAATTGCCGGAAGCCATTGAAGCGACCACTCTGAACGGCAGTAGTCTGGCACGTATCACGATGAGGACTGAACCGGTTAAGATGCGGTTGTCGGGGAATCATTCTGAGATGATTTCATTCTTCATTCTGCCGTCTTCCCATGTTCCTCTGGTCCTTGGATACCCCTGGCTGAAGGAACACAATCCCACGTTCGATTGGGTGACGGGCAAGGTAACGAGTTGGAGCCTTGATTGTCATGCTAACTGTCTCAAGACTGCCTGCCCCCATTCGGTTCCCAGTCAGGTGATTGAGACTAAACCCCCAGATTTGTCCCTGGTTCCCGAGACATATCACGATTTGGGGGAAGTTTTCAGTAAGCAGAAGGCTCTGTCACTCCCTCCCCACCGACCATATGATTGTGCCATCAACCTGTTCCCGGGAGCTGTCTACCCCAAGGGAAGGTTATACAGTATCTCCCGACCTGAACGTGAGGCGTTGGAGACCTACATCAAGGAGTCCCTAGCGGCTGGTCTCGTTCGGTCCCTCGTCATCACCCCTGGGGGCAGGATTCTTCTTTGTGGGTAAGAAGGATGGCTCTCTTCGACCGTGTATTGATTATCGGGGGTTGAATGCCATCACGGTCAAGAACAAGTATCCCCTGCCCTTGATGAGTTCTGCCTTCGACTCCTTACAGGGTGCTACGGTATTCACCAAGCTAGACCTACGCAATGCGTATCACATGGTCCGGATCAGAGAGGGGGACGAGTGGTTGACGGGTTTCAATACACCGATGGGTCACTTCGAGTATCAGGTGATGCCGTTTGGACTGACCAATGCCCCAGCGGTATTCCAGAGTATGGTGAACGACGTCCTGAGAGATATGATCGGTCTCTTTGTGTTTGTTTACCTGGATGACATTCTGATCTTCTCGAAGGAACCTTCCGACCACGTCCAGCATGTCCGGCAGGTTCTGCAGCGATTGTTGGAGAATCGCCTGTTCGTGAAGGCCGAGAAGTGCGAGTTTCACCCCCACACGACATCCTTTCTCGGGTACATCATCTCCAGGGGAGAGATTAGGATGGACCAGGAGAAGGTTAGAGCGGTTCTGGAATGGGCCCAGCCCGGTACGAGATTGCAGCTCCAGAGATTTTTGGGGTTTGCGAATTTCTACCGCAGATTCATCCGGGATTACAGCCGTGTGGCCGCTCCGTTAACTGCCTTGACTTCCAGTATCAGGACCTTCAAGTGGAATCCGGAGGCGGATCGAGCGTTTCTGGATTTGAAGAGGCGATTCACCAACGCACCGATTCTCTCTCAACCGGACACGGCCCGTCAGTTCGTCGTTGAAGTGGACGCGTCTGATGTGGGAGTTGGCGCCATCCTGTCGCAGCGATGCTCCACGGACAGTAAACTCCATCCCTGCGCCTACTACTCGCCGCCTTTCGCCTGCGGAGAGGAATTACGATGTGGGTAACCGGGAGCTTCTCGCGGTGAAACTTGCCTTGGAGGAGTGGCGCCACTGGTTGGAGGGGGCGGAGCAACCGTTTATTGTCTGGACGGACCACAAGAATCTTGCTTACGTGCAATCGGCTAAACGTCTCAACTCCCCGCCAGGCCAGGTGGGCGTTGTTTTTCGGACGATTCAAGTTTTCCCTGACGTTCCGACCTGGATCTAAGAACGGCAAGGCGGACGCCTTGTCCCGGATGTTCTCCAAGACGGAGGAGAGTGGGTCCAAGACCGAGACAATTCTCCCCCGGAACTGCGTCGTGGGAGCAGTTATGGGAAGATTGAGGAGGAGGTGCTGGCGGCCCTTCGGACTCAGCCCGGTCCCGTAACGGTCCACCCGGTCGGTTGTTTGTGCCTGAGTCGGTTCGTTCGCGGTCTCAAATGGTCCCACGCCAGCAAGATGGCTTGTCACCCTGGCGTGGCTCGGACAATGGCGTTTCTTCGCAGACGCTTTTTGGTGGCCTGCCATGGCCGAGGATACTCGGGGTTTTGTGGCTGCCTGTCCAGTGTGTGCGCAGAATAAGAGTACCAATCGGCCCCAGCTCTGGACTACTTCACCCCCTTCCTATTCCCCGGCGTCCATGGTCGCATCTGGCCCTGGACTTCGTCACTGGGTTGCCCGCTTCTGAGGGGAACACGGTCGTTCTGACTATCGTGGACAGATTCAGCAAGTTCGCCCACTTTGTGCCAATTGCCAAGCTTCCCTCTGCCTCGGAGACGTCCGAGATCCTGGTTAGGGAGGTTTTCAGGGTCCACGGTTTGCCCAGTGATATCGTTTCCGACCGTGGCCCTCAGTTTACCTCTGCTGTCTGGAAGTCCTTCTGTTTGGCCATTGGAGCTACAGTCAGTCTCACATCTGGTTTTCACCCCCAATCCAATGGTCAGGCGGAGAGAGCCAACCAGAAGATGGAATCCACGCTACGCTGTCTGGTCTCTTCCAACCCCACCTCCTGGGTCTCTCAGTTGCCTTGGGTTGAGTATGCCCACAATACTCTCCCTACATCTGCCACTGGGATGTCTCCCTTCCAGTGCCTGTATGGCTACCAACCTCCCCTGTTCCCTTCTCAGGAGAAGGAGCTCTCAGTGCCTTCTGTTCAGGCCCATATTCGCTGCGTTGCCACCGGACCTGGCATCGGGCCAGAAAGGCACTCCTTAGAGTTTCGGACCGGTATCAGCTCCAGGCGACCGCCGCCGGATCCCCGCTCCCACCTATACCATCGGAGATAGGGTTTGGTTGGCCACACGGGATCTTCCGTTACGGACTGAGTCTAGGAAGTTGTTACCGAAGTTCATTGGTCCGTTTGTGGTGGAGAAGGTGATCAATCCAGTGGCAGTTCGACTCAAACTACCGAGGGACGCTCAGAGTCCATCCCACCTTTCATGTCTCCTGCCTCAAGCCTGTCTTCCTCAGTCCTCTGTTGCCTCCCTCCGCCTCCTCCTCCTCCTCCTCGGATGATCGGAGGTGGTCCTGCCTACACGGTGCGTCGCATCATGGATTCCAGACGGCGGGGCCGGGGTTTCCAGTATCTCGTGGACTGGGAGGGGTATGGCCCTGAAGAGCGGAGTTGGATTCCGCGGCGACAGGTCCTAGATGCTGACCTCATCAGTGACTTCTACCGCCTCCATCCTGGCGCTCCGGGAGTCCGCCCGGTGGCGTTCTCGGAGGGGGGTACTGTAACGATCCCGGCAGTCTGAGTCGGGTCCTGTCTGGTGACTAGTGTTTTTGTTCGTGATCTCCAGTTTCCCGAGGGTTCGGGAACGCTCCGGGGAGCGCTCTTGATTTCCGCACCTGCATCCCATCAGCAATCTGCACACCTGGTCCTGATCATCACCCTTCTTAGGCTCTGGCCTAACATCCAGTTCCTGCCGGATCGTTAGCCATGAACAGTATGTTTGTCAGCGTATCAGCCTTTGAGTTCTAGCGTTAGTTTTGTTGTTTTGCACCTTGTTGATTTGCTGTGTACTCACCTCCGTTTTGTTCTGTCTGCAGTCTCTCACCCGGAACCTTCACCCAACCTCTGCCTGATGGTCGGCGGCTGCCGAGCCATTTCTGGACCTACCACTGCACCCTCAACAACCCATCCACGCCACCCGCTCTGTTCCCTGGATTATTCAGCCTCACTCGGGAGTCAATTAAATAAACACTCACCTTTGTCTCAAAGTACCTTGTCCTGGTCTGCTTCTGGGTTCTGGCTTAGTAAACTGTGACATAAAGCCCATTCTTGTGGGAAGCTCCTATAGACCAACAAGTGCTAACAGTCAGTATCTGGATAACATGTGTGAAATGCTTGATAATATATGTGATATTAACAGAGAGGTATATTTTCTGAGTGATTTAAATATTGACTGGCTTTCATCAAGCTGCCCACTCAAGAAAAAGCTTCACATTTTAACTAGTGCCTGCAACCTGGTTCAGGTTATCAGTCAACCTACCAGGGTAGTACAAACAGCACAGGAATGAAATCATCAACATGTATTGATCACATCTTTACTAAATTTGCTTAAAGCAGTATCCAAATCCAACGGCTGTAGTGATCACAATATATTAGCCATATCTAGGAAAACCAAAGGCTGGGCCTAATATAGTGTATAAGAGGTCATACAATATGTTTTGTAGTGATTCCTATGTTGTTGATGTAAATAATATTTGTTGGTCTGTGGTGTGTAATGAGGAGCAACCTGATGCTGCACATTACACATTTATGAAATTGCTTATTCCAGTTACTAATAAGCATGCACCCATTAAGAAAATGACTGTAAAAACTGTTAAATCCCTGTGGATTGATGAGGAATTGAAAAAGTGTATGGTTGAGAGGGATGAGGCAAAAGGAATGGCAAATAAGTCTGGCTGCACAACCGATTGACAAACGTACTGCAAAATTTAGAAATCATGTGACTAAATTGACTAAAAAGAAGAAGAAACTATCATATGAAACACAGATCAATTATGTAAAGAATGATAGTAAAAAGCTTTGGAGCACCTTAAATGACATTTTGGGCAAAAAGGCAAACTCAGCTCCATCATTCATTGAATCAGATGGCTCATTCATCACAACACCCACTGATATTGCCAATTTCTTTAATGATTTTGTCATTGGCAAGATTAGCAAATTTAGGCATGACATGCCAGCAACAAACGCCTTGGCAGCAGCTAATGGGGATCCTTAATAAATACAAATACAAAAACACACTCTTAGAAAAAAGGGTTCCAAAAGGATTCTTTGCCGATGGATAGGGTTCTACCAAGAAACATTTTGATCAAAATAACCCTTTTCGGAAGACAATGTTCTTTGAAGATTCTTTGGAAGGCAAAAAGGATTCTACATAGAACCATATATAATATTTCCCAGCATGCTCTATTGCAGGGAGATTTTCTGATTACACTTTTTTTTATTGTAATATCTGTGTTTTGTTGATACATCTTATGCTACACAAAGATAAATAAAATACAGTTTGTTTTCTAAACTAATCCACCCCATAACTGAGATGGTTGTTCCAGTTTAGATGATTGAGGTAGTCTCAGTATTCAATCTTCCCTAACCTGGCAGTCATTCTGAATGCAGGTTGCGGGTGATTAACAATTCCACTTGTTGGATATCCTAACGCTGGCTGGATTCCAATAGGAATTACACATCACTTTGCAAGCCAGCTTAATGTGACTTGCAGGCCTGATGTGGCCTGTAAACCAGAAGATTCCTAACACTACTGTGTAAGGGTATAACTACGCTCTCAACAAAAGGCCTTATGATATATGTAATGTATTGTCATAAATAATTACATTTGAAAGGATAATAAGGCTGGTTGGTTCTACCCATTCATAGAGGGTTCTAGGAAGAACCCTCCAAAGATAAAATGGTTATTGGTAGAACCCTTCAGAGTGTTCTAGGCACAACCCTACATAGAGGGTTCTAGATAGACCCCTCTGCAAAGGGTGTACCCAGCATCAAAAAGGTGTAAAAGCTGTTTGAAAAGACCACCTGAAATTTCAGCCCGTTGTGGTGGGATGGAGTTTTGGCCTGCCTGGTGACATCACCAGGCGGTAAATTAGTTAATAGACCAATAAACTTATTTGCCATTAACAGCTTTCTTTTTCTGTTTTCCCCTTCCCACTCAGACCACTCCCAGACATTCCTAGCTTAGTTCTTGCTTGCGTAATTGCTCTTTGCTAAGAAGCTATTTTGGTTTCTTTTTGACAATTTTTAATTGAAAGCAATCACAGTAAGTTACTGAATTGTTACCCAGAAATGGTTTGATACCGAGATAAAAACGGCTGGGAATGGCTGCATTAGACCACACTTCAGATTGGAGAATGGATAAGTAAGAAATTACACAAAAAGTGACTCATAAAGTGATTGACGAGAAGTTGACATGAATACCCTGTAGTTGTTATGAATATTAGAAACTGCTGCATGGCAAGTTCCCAGCAGATGTAGTTCTACTACTGTATGGTGATGCAAAGAAAAATGTCCATCCTCGGGTGGACAATAAAGTTATAGTCTATCCTATTCTATTTTACTCATGTAGTGTGCTTAAACACAATGCTCACAGTGATGCCAATGACTGCCAAAGGGCTGGATGATCCACTGTAGTAGTACACTAATTAGAACAAGACCCCATGTTGATTTTTTAATAGATGGAACACCATCACAACAGGTTCAACTGGGTCACTAGGCACTGGCACAAAATGACACATGAATAGTATAGTTGTATTTCTGGGTAGTTCTGGGTGCCTATTCTTTCCTCTTGGGCTCCTTTTGAGTTCTCAGTATATCCTGTTTGTATTTGTGTCATCTGACTGTACCTGTGTTTTATCCATTGACCTATTTATTAGACTGATGACTGAACAAACAGGAAGCTGTAGATTGGACAAAAACAGGTTGTACCCAGACAGTGAGTTAGTTAGCCTATAAAGTCCCCAGCCAGCCAGGTCAGGATAGACCGGCTATTTTCTATTGTCTCATTTTGGCACCATGGATTAGTGATGCGCGGGTCAGCTGTTTGTTCACCCGCACCTGCCCTCAATTGCTAATAACCTATATGCAACCGCCCGACTACATGTTATAAAGTGAAAAGCTGATACCCCCACCCAACCGTAACCAGCTAATATGGAAAAATGTGCTGTAGGCTACAGTCAGAGACAGCTGACATTTTTTTTGACAAGGGGTGCATGATTTTTTTTGGGGTATGATTTAGATCAATCAATCAATCAAATGTATTTATAAAGGCGTTTTTACATCAGCAGATGTCACAAAGTGCTATACAGAAACCCAGCCTAAAAGCCCAAACAGCAAGCAATGTTTACCTGAAATTAGATGGCATAGTGTTAATATTACTACTTTTTTTTTTTTTTGCTTTCCTAAATGTTAGCAACACCTCCGCCTTGGTCACTAGTGTAACCAGGAGGAGAGGCCTCATTTAACACAGTAAATTCATCAGGCTTGAGCCATGTCAGGCCAATCACATGAAGATTATGATCAGTGATTAGTTCATTGACTATGGCTGCCTTGGAAGTGAGGGATCTAACATTAAGTAGCCCTATTTTGAGATGTGAGATATCACAATCTCTTTCAATAATGACAGGAAGGGAGGAGGTCTTTATTCCAGTGAGATTGCTAAGGCGAACACCGCCATGTTTAGTTTTGCTCAACCTAGATCGAGGCACAGACACGGGGATAGCTGAGCTGACTACACTGACTGTGCTAGTGGCAGACTCCACTGCCTGGCCTGCACCCTATCTCATTGTGGAGCTAGAGAAGTTAGAGCCTTGTCTATGTTGATAGATAAGATGAGAGCACCCCTCCAGCTAGGATGGAGTCCATCACTCCTCACTCAGCAGGCCAGGCTTGGTCCTGTTCGTGGGTGAGTCCCAGAAAGAGTGCCAATTATCTACAAATTCTATCTTTTGGGAGGGGCAGAAAACAGTTTTCAACCAGCAATTGAGTTGTAAGACTCTGCTGTAGAGATCATCACCCCCTAACTGGGAGGGGGCCAGAGACAATTAATCTTTCTAGCTAATTTACACGCTGAAGCTATGTTGCACTTGTTGATCTCTGACTGTTTAATCCTAACATTGTTGGTGCCGACGTGGATAACAATATGCCTATACTCTCTACGCTCGCCAGTTTTAGCCTTAGCCAGCACCCTCTTCAGATTAGCCTTTACGTCAGTAGCCCTGCCCCCTGGTAAACAGTGTATGATCGCTGGATGAATATTTTTACGTCTAATATTGTGGGTAATGGAGTCGCCAATGACTAGGGTTTTCAATTTGTCCGAGCTAATTGTGGGAGAGCTAATGGTGGGCTGGTCAGACCCAGTAACGGGTGACCTGAGAAGGCTCGGCCTCTGACTCCGATTCGTTGCTTAATGGGGAGAACCGGTTGAAAGTTTCTGTCGGCTGAATGAGCGACACCGGTTGAGCATGCCGACAGCATTTCTTTCCAGAAGCCTTGAGAAAATTGTCCAGTGCGGGGGGATTTATACTACTATCAATACTTACTGGAGGCGCAGACACTGTTTCATCCTTTCCTACACTTAAATTGCCCTTGCCTAACGATTGCATCTGAAGCATCTGAGTCCTTGCAATACGGCTATCCTCACCATAAGGTGATAGTTCTCCTGTATATTATGAGTACAGCAACTGCAATTAGATGGCATAATGTTAATATTACTACTTAGCTTTTTCAGCTGGTGGAGGTCCTGTATAACCATTTCCAGATTTCCGGGGTGAAAAAGTTGAATGGAAAAAAGTATAGCGAGGAAAAATCTAAGACATTGGTAAATGTGTTAAATGTTTGGCAGGTAGCCAAGTAGCAACAAACAGCACAGCAGCACGGAGACAAGTCCGGAAGTTGTGACTTTGTGGCTATGTTTCTGCTTATAATTGCCGACATTTTTGGTAGGCTATTGTTAGTCAATTTGCCTATAATTAGACACATGCAGCTTCTCTTTTGTCATTATATGTTGCCCTAGAAGACTAAGTAAACCCTTGCTCACATTTTGACCCAACATTTTTCTGATAAGATTTCAGTTCGGCTTGGATGCATATTTTATGTGGTTGAAATACTATCAGCTTTTATGATGCTGATAAAGACAGCACGTCTACAGACATACAGTATCTAACTGCGCATTCCCATACTCTCAAGATGCTGAAATAAATATATCATATTTCTACACTGACGTTCCAGAGTAAAGTTTTAGCCTACATTTGGTGTACCGTTTTACTGCAAGAAATGCTTAATTCAGAAGGAGTTAATATTAAGGTTATGTGAGAGGTTATAGACCTACAGTCAGTGTCCAGATTTCAGTTTCCATTTAACCATTAGGGCAGGCTACAGTTCCCTTGACGTGCCTATTTTGAAGTTCCTGTCTTATGACTGTCGAATTTGTAGGCTATAGCACCTCACAATAATCACACATCACATAGCCGGCACTGCTATCATCCTCTTTTACCACTTCACCAAATCATTCCCAAACATTACTTTTCTGGCCCTCCCTTCTCTTTATTTTCAACTCTCCATTTTGCAGCTTTTCTCTTATTGAATTAAACTCCGACATTGTCCTTTTTGCCTCCCTTGATCGACGTGAACTTTTCCTGCCCATACCCAAAAGCATTTGGCAATTGGCATGTAGGCTATTTGGTGCGCGTACAGTTAGGCCCCTAAAGCTTAGGCTTACACACTAAAGCCAGATAGCCTAAAATAATTAAAGAAAAACCTCAATGTAGCCTATAGATATAAATTGCACAATAATGATACATTCATGGATTTCTAAAGGTATTGTTTTCTCTTTATTCAACCCGCATGCCACCCACCAGCCCTTCATCCACACAATATTTCATGACCCTAAACCCGCCCACATCTTCGCTGGGACTGCCGGGTTAAGAGTCAACCCGCACCTCACTACCATGGATGGAACTGGAACTTAGCCCTCCAGTGTTTTTATACATGCAGGCCAGGGGCCTTTTGGTTCGAGTGACACTTTACTGAGTGACAATATGAAAGCCAGTGTTTGTTTACAGGCAGGCAGTAGCTTTAGGGGTGAGGACTGGCCGGGGGCTGGTCCACACATGCACACACTTACGCAAGCACACACACATGCAGGCACACATGCACAGACAAACACATGCATGCACACACGCGCACACACACTTTCCTCACCACTGGCTTAGCCCCTAGCCTACACACTTCCCTGGTCTGATAGGAAAACACAAAGCTAGGAACTTCTCAGCCCCTCCAGAACAAACTTAAAACTGGGATCAATTTCCTGTTGGCTGAAACAGGAGCTGCCGATGTGATGTGCTGCACTGGGAGCCACTGGGGATTGACTAATAGTTGTTGTTTTCAGTCCTTTAATACAATAATTACTTTACCAAATCATAACATGCAAGAGAAGGCAAGGCACCCCACCTCTGCTCACTGAAACAAAAGCTGCTGCTGTTCATGGCGAGCTTCTAGGGGGCTGAATTAATTAATGTTGTTTTCTCTGCTTTTATTTCTATAATAATTACTGTACCAAATCATAAAATAAAACATGCAAGGCAAGGAACCCCATGTGGAGGCGTCAGATTTAGGTTTATGTCTCAAGAGTGACCCTAGGTTTTTTCTGATTAATGTTAAATTAATATCCTGTGGACAGACTATATGTAAACATAAATGGTACACGTGAGAAAAGGAGGAGCATTAGTTCCCGTGCATTTCCAGGGCTTTGGACAAATCACAATTTCGCAGGTGTTAGCATCTTTCGGATTTTGGAAGGGGAGGGGACATTTGACCCATTGATTTGCCGGTAATTTACAAAGACAGAGGGTGGAGCACTTCATTCCGCTTCCGATCCTTGTTCTATCTTCTCTCTTAAGAGGTATGGACACAGAATTTCATCGAGCATCTGACCAATTACACTAGACTTTAGTTCTGGGTTAACCGAGATTACTCTTAATAGGATAAATGTATTTCCCATACGGCACAGAACACACTGCAATTATTGAAACAGGGTAGGGGAGAGGTGTGCATGAGAGTCTATCATAACAGAGGATATGTTTCAAATGGTGCAAATAGAAAAACGAATGTTTCATGAGGACCTGCAGTGTTTTAAAGTATAAGCACATAGGCCTAACGCTTGGTTGGGCACATTCTGCAGCTCAGTTTAGCTTTATTCAGATCGAATGTGGTGAAGGAGATATTTATCTCCAGTGCGCGACGCCCTCACCCGCTCTCGGTTCCTATGAGTAGAATTTACACGCTGAGCGCATAGAGCAGGAGGATGTTTACTGACTCACTCACACACACAGACACTCACTCGTCGCTCCTAGCAGTCGCAGTTTGCACAACAGCCGAGTAGGCGGACAACTCGCCTGGGATGAGTTGGCAGGAAGAGCGGGTTGATTTTACACTACTGGAACTTGACTTCGCGCAGCCCTGGCGAGCACCGTAGCTGCTGGAAGACTAGTCTGTGACTACCCTGCCGCGTTTGCAAGCTCCGTGGACGGGGAAAGTGACAGCAGCATGGTGGCCAAGGATTACCCCTATTACCTCGTCGTGAAGAGGGTGAACTGCTCACTGGAAGTGCAGACAGACAGCAGCAACATCCATCCGGCTAAAGAAGAGGTAGGGAGTTTCATTTGCGATATAACTCTTATCGATTGCATTCAATTGTTGCAGTTTGCACAACGTGAAAAGTAACTTTCGTGCATGCATGTAACGTTACCTGCACACTAAGTGGAGGCAAACTGCACACAGTGAGTGATATGCAGACTGGATACATTTTATAGGACAGATACTGCACTACTACTTTGTTTCGCGTTTGTTGTGGATATTTAATTAAACAATGTTTTTAATTAAACAACGTTAGAGTGAAGAACCACGATAAAGCACATTTAATGCCACGCTACACTGGTTTGGATGATTGCACTATTTTCCAAGTAAAAAAAAAAACATCTGTATTTGTCTATGATGTTGGAGTAAATTACATGAATCACATTGGTAATGTTGTTATTGCGTTTGAGGTATGGACTATAAAAAAAAATATATATATATATATATATATATATATATATATATATACAGTACCAGTCAAAAGTTTGGACACACCTACTCATTCAAGGGTTTTTCTTTATTTTTACTATTTTCTACATTGTAGAATAATAGTGAAGACATCAAAACTATGAAATAACACATTTTTATTTTATATATATTTTTTACCTTTATTTAACCAGGTAAGCCAGTTGAGAACAAGTTCTCATTTACAACTGCGACCTGGCCAAGATAAAGCAAAGCAGTGCGATAAAGACAACAACACAGTTACATATGTGGTAAACAACATAAAGTCAAAAATACAACATAAAATATATATACAGTGTGCGCGAATGTAGTAAGTTATGGAGGTAAGGCAATAAATAAGCCATAGTGCAAAATAGTTAAAATTTCGTATTAACACTGGAATGATAGATGTGCAAATAGAGATACTGGGGTGCAAATTAGCAAAATAAATAACAATATGGGGATGAGGTAGTTGGGTGGGCTAATTTCAGAAAGGCTGTGTACAGGTGCAGTGATCGGTAAGCTGCTCTGACAACTGATACCTAAATTTGTGAGGGAGATGAGTCTCCAGCTTCAGAGATTTTTGCAGTTCGTTCCAGTCATTGGCAGCAGAGAACTGGAAGGAATGGCGGCCAAAGGAGGTGTTGGCTTTGGGGATGACCAGTGAGATATACCTGCTGGAGCGCAGACTACGGTGGGTGTTGCTATGGTGACCAGTGAGCTAAGATAAGGCGGGGATTTGCTTAGCAGTGATTTATAGATGACCTGGAGCCAGTGGGTTTGGTGACGAATATGTAGTGAGGGCCAGCCAACGAGAGCGTACAGGTCACAATGGTGGGTAGTATATGGGGCTTTGGTGACAAAACGGATGGCACTGTGATAGACTACATCCCAATTTGCTGAGTAAAGTGTTGGAGGCTATTTTGTAAATGACATCGGCGAAGTCAAGGATCGGTAGGATCGAGGGTCGTTTTACGAGGGTATGTTTGGCAGCATGAGTGAAGGAGGCTTTGTTGCGAAATAGGAAGCCGATTCTAGATCTAACTTTTGATTGGAGATGCTTAATGTGAGTCTGGAAGGAGAGTTTACAGTCTAACCAGACACCTAGGTATTTGTAGTTGTCCACATACTCTAGGTCAGACCCGCCGAGAGTAGTGATTCTAGTCGGGTGGGCGGGTGCAAGCAGCGTTCGGTTGAAGAGCATGCATTTAGTTTTACTAGTGTTTAAGAGCAGTTGGAGGCTATGGAATCATGTAGTAACCAAAAAAGTGTTAAACAAATCAAAATATATTTTAGATTTGAGATTCTTCAAATAGCCTTTGACAGCTTTGCACACTCTTGGCATTCTCTCAACCAGCTTCACCTGGAATGCTTTTCCAACAGTCTTGAAGGAGTTCCCACATATGCTGAGCACTTGTTGGCTGCTTTTCCTTCACTCTGCGGTCCAACTCATCCCAAACCATCTCAATTGGGTTGAGGTCGGGGGATTGTGGAAGCCAGGTCATCTGATGCAGCACTCAATCACTCTCTTTCTTGGTAAAATAGCCCTTACACAGCCTGGAGGTGTGTTGGGTCATTGTCCTGTTGAAAAACAAATGATAGTCCCACTAAGCCCAAACAAGATGAGATGGCGGATCGCTGCAGAATGCTGTGGTAGCCATGCTGGTTAAGTGTGCCTTGAATTCTAAATAAATCGCAGACAGTGTCACCAGCAAAGCACCCCCACACCATAACACCACCTCCTCCATGCTTTATGGTGGGAACTACACATGCAGAGCTCATCCGTTCACCCACGCCGCGTCTCACAAAGAGACAGCGGTTGGAACCAAAAATCTCAAATTTGGACTCCAGACCAAAAGACAAATTTCCACCGGTCTAATGTCCATTGCTCGTGTTTCTTGGCCCAAGCAGGTGTCTTCTTCTTATTGGTGTCCTTTAGTAGTGGTTTCTTTGCAGCAATTCGACCATGAAGGCCTGATTCACACAGTCCCCTCTGAACAGTTGATGTTGAGGTGTGTCTGTGACTTGAACTCTGAAGCACTTATTTGGGCTGCAATTTCTGAGACTGGTAACTCTAATGAACTTATCCTCTGCAGCAGAGGTAACTCTGGGTCTTCCAATCCTGTGGCGGTCCTCATGAGAGCCAGTTTCATCATAGCGCTTGATGGTTTTTGCGACTGCACTTGAAGTAATTTTCAAAGTCTTAATTTTCCGTATTGACTGACCTTCATTTCTTAAAGTAATGATGGACTGTCGTTTCTCTTGTTCTTGACATAATATGGACTTGGTCTTTTACCAAATAGGGCTATCTTCTGAATACCCCCCCACCTTGTCACAACACAACTGATTGGCTCAAACGCATTAAGGAGGAAAGAAATTCCACAAATTAACTTTTAAGAAGGCACATCTGTTAATTGAAATGCATTCCAGGTGACTACCTCATGAAGCTGGTTGAGAGAATGCCAAGAGTGTACAAAGCTGTCATCAAGGCAAAGGGAAGCTATTTGAAGAAATATAAAATATATTTTGATTTGTTTAACACTTTTTTTGGTGTGAGGAAAAAAACATATGGGGGATTGGAAGTGATGTAGACAATTACATTGGAAGTCACAATCTGTCTGCAATATTAAAGCTAATCTACCCACTAATAAAAATAAGTCGACACAATTTGTGTTTGTTTATTTACGGATAGCCAGGAGCACACGCCAACACTCAGACATCATTTACAAATGAAGCATTTGTGTTTACTGAGTCGCCAGATCAGAGGCAGTAGGGATGACCAAGGGTGTTCTCTTGATAAGTGTGTGAATTGGACCATTTTCCTGTCCTGCTAAGCATTCAAAATGTAACGAGTATGTTTGGGTGTCACGGAAAATTTATGGAGTAAAATGTCATCTTGGTTGTCAAAAAGTTATAAGATCAATAATAATAATAATATGCCATTTAGCAGACGCTTTTATCCAAAGCGACATACAGTCATGCGTGCATAAATTTTTACGTATGGGTGGTCCCGGGGTTCGAACCCACTACCCTGGCGTTACAAGCGCCATGCTCTACCAATTGAGCTACAGACGACCACCCATACATAGATCAAAGATTCACACGCGTGTATAAATTACTACTAAAGGACAATAGGACACACAAGCGACTGCGAGTATAAATGAGTCAACAGTTGAGTCATCTACTTTATGAAATTACAGCCTGATGTGCGCACATTGCTGAATTCAATGTCAATTGCGCTGCTTTCGTGTGTCCCATTTGCAGCGCGCAGGAAAGTGTACAGACGCATGCCACAGTCCTAGCTAGGCTACTAAAATGTTGCAGTCTGGCTTCGGTTTTTAAAGCTTGACAAGGAATAACCCAAAAATAAAACCTGCAAAAAACACCATGCAAAGGAGAAACATGTAGGCCTATTACAGCAACATTATGCCACAGGACTGCTTTGCTAGCGCTGCCATCCAGGTCCTCTATATCAAGCAATGTGGTAGAAAGGCCCGGAAAATTGTTAAAGACTCCAACTACCCAAGCCATAGACTATTCTCTCTGCTTCCGCACGGCAAGCGGTACCGATACATCAAGTCTGGCACCAACCGGCTCTATCCCCAAGCAATAAGACTGATAAATAGCTAACTAAATATATCTCAATGCACACTCACAGGGCCCTACACACTCACACATACACTCACTCCATCTGCTCACTCTCACATAATATGCACATACGTTTATACTGACTCTACACACGCACACCCACTCACATACAAGCTGCTGCTACTCTGTTTATTGTATATCCTGTTGCATAGTCACCTTACCCCTATACATATCTACCTCCATCACTCCAGTAATCCTACACATTATAAATATGGTATTGGAACTGGTCCTGTATATAGTATGCTTACTTATTGTGTTCTTCATATTTCTTCTTATTTCTCGTGTGTTTTGTTTTTCTAGTATTACGTTGTTATTGATTATTGCATTGTTGGGTTCAACACCATAGTGCCCTCAAAGCTCATCACTAAGCTAAGGACCCTGGGACTAAACACTGTATTTGTGCATGTGACATTGAAACTTGAAACATTTGAGCAATAGGCTAGGCTGGCTACTCAACTACAAGACATTTTGAGTGCACCATACAGCAATGCTGCATTCAACCGCACCGGTGATCCATGCAGTGCCACAAAATAAAAAACATGTTTAAATGAACAACCTAGCTACGTCTTTGTTATTTGGAGTTATGAAATACTTTTTGATTAGGGTCACAGCATATTCTGCACGTCTGCAAGCATAGCAGCAAAGGCTGGACAATTAAAAATAATGCAATTAAATTGGGACTGAAACTCTACTCTGGTGCACTTAAACAAAGTTTGCACTAATCCATGTATAGTAATCAGGAGTCACCATTATTCCTTCGCCTGGCTGCTACAATATGCAGCACCATGTCTGTGAATGCTATGAGAGAACAGAATGTGCGAATTCCACTTCTACACTGCAGATAACGACAAGGTGGAGGCCCAATGCTAAATTACTACTGTTATTATATGGTGAATGCTGCTGTTGGAGATACGAAGCTCTGACTCTGAAGTCTTTGTTTCTGGTATAAAAGAGTGTCTGACTGTTATGGAGTGAATCAGTGCAGTGACTTGCAGTACTAATCCAAGCTGTCTGCCCCCAAGGCTTTGTACTGTCCTCAGGTCTACTGTTACTGCACTGAGAAGAGCAGTCATGCTTTTCACAGAAAGGAAAGTGACTACTAATACCCTGGCCTTTCTAACAGTACAGAGAACACCCCTGTGGCAATGTTGGGACGGGGGCCCCCCACAACACCTGAGGTTTCCTATTGCTCATTGTAATAGGAAGAAGCTACTGTGGAGCCCGGTGTCAGCAGAATTTGACATGGGACTCATGCAGGGCAAATTGCAACCACTGATGGGCACTATATTATTGCCATCTAATCTCTCATTAAACCATCAATACAAGCTAAAATCAACCGCACACAGCTGTTTTCAGTTGAAACCATCATCTGCCACCGATTTACCGCTCGCTAACGTTAATGTCAAGTTTGATCTTTTAGTGCTGATTGCAACAAGATGATTTCGCCCTCTGGTGGATGTTATCATCGGAACATTTAAATCTGGCATTTTTATTTTTAAAAAATGTTCACCTTTATTTAACCAGGTAAGCCAGTTGAGAACAAGTTCTCATTTACAACTGCGACCTGGCCAAGATAAAGCAAATCAAATTTGAGCAGATTAAGGGTGATTTTATCATTTATCATTCTGTACAACTGAAATAAAGTATTTCATTACAATTTATATTATCCATTTAATGATTTACTTGTCTTAATAAAACATGACCATTTCTTATCAAGAGGGTAAAAGGAAATATTCCTGAACTGTAGGCTACACATTTGAACCTAAATCGTGATTGTGTTGTATTTTGAATCAAATTATATTGTATTTTAATCAAGTTATTTAAAGTTGCACAAATATATATATTTTTTATGGTGTTTGGGCTGGTAGTGAAGAGTAACATTTCCTATGTTGTGTGCATAGCGGAAATTATTTATCTCAAATGTATTTGTAGAACAACGTGATTACACTCATTAGTGAACCTTAATACAGCGCCTTGTAAAAAAGTATTCATCCCCCTTGGCGTTTTTCCTATTTTGTTGCATTATAACCTGTGTTTTAAATTGATTTTTATTTGCATTTCATGTAATGGACATACACAAAATAGTCCAAATTGGTGAAGTGAAATGAAAAAAATAACTTGTTTCAAAACATTCAAAAAAATAAATAATGGAAAAGTGGTGCGTGCATATGTATTCACCCCTTTTGCTATGAAGCCCCTAAATAAGATCTGGTGCAACCAATTACCTTCAGAAGTCACATAATTAGTTAGATTGCACACAGGTGGACTTTATTTAAGTGTCACATGATCTCAGTATATATACACCTGTTCTGAAAGGCCCCAGAGTCTGCAACACCACTAAGCAAGGGGCACCACCAAGCAAGCGGCACCATGAAGACCAAGGAGCTCTCCAAACAGGTCAGGGACAAAGTTGTGGAAAAGTACAGATCAGGGTTTGGTTATAAAAAATATCAGAAACTTTGAACATCCCACAGAGCACCATTTAAATTCATTATTAAAAAATGGAAAGAATATGGCACCACAACAAACCTGCCAAGAGAGGGCCGTCCACCAAAACTCAAGGACCAGGCAAGGAGGGCATTAATCAGAGGCAACAAATAGACCAAAGATAACCCTGAAGGAGCTGCAAAGCTCCACAGCGGAGATTGGAGTATCTGTCCATAGGACCACTTTAAGCCGTACACTCCACAGAACTGGCCTTTGCGGAAGCGTGGCCTGAAAAAAAGCCATTGCTTAAAGAAAAAAATAAGCAAACATGTTTGGTGTTCGCCAAAAAGCATGTGGGAGACTCCCCAAACATATGGAAGAAGGTACTCTGGTCAGATGAGACAAAAATTGAGCTTTTTGGCCATCAAGGAAAACGCTATGTCTGGCGCAAACCCAACACCTCTCATCACCCTGAGAACACCATCCCCACAGTGAAGCATGGTGGTGGCAGCATAATGCTGTGGGGATGTTCTTCATCGGCAGGGACTGGGAAACTGGTCAGAATTGAAGGAATGATGTATGGCGCTAAATACAGGGAAAATTCTGTTTCAGTCTTCCAGAGTTTTGAGACTGGGACGGAGGTTCACCTTCCAGCAGGACAATGACCCTAAGCATACTGCTAAAGCAACACTCGAGTGGTTTAAGGGGAAATATTTAAATGTTTTGGAATGGCCTAGTCAAATCCCAGACCTCAATCCAATTGAGAATCTGAGGTATGGCTTAAAGATTGCTGTACACCAGCGGAACCCATCCAACTTGAAGGAGCTGGAGCAGTTTTACCTTGAAGAATGGGCAAAAATCCCAGTGGCTAGATGTGCCCAGCTTATTGAGACATACCCCAAGAGACTTGCAGCTGTAATTGCTGCAAAAGTTGGCTCTACAGAGTATAGACTTTTATGCAAGCTAATTTTTTTCTTCTCATATCTTGTTTGTTTCACAATTTTATTTTATGTTGCATCTTCAAAGTGGTAGGCATGTTGTGTAAATCAAATCATACAAAACCCCCCAAAATCCATTTTAATTCCAGGTTGTAAGGCAACAAAATAGGAAAAATGCCAAGGGGGGTGAATACTTTCGCAAGCCACTGTATGTTCCTACAGGCTGCTGTAGCATATTGTACTTTATTGAAGAAATGTCTGAATGGGAAAGATGGAGTAGGGAGAGTAATTTTGTATTATTTGGAAGTCATCTTAACCAAATAAACATACGCAACGTGCTTTGTTTTATAATGATATTTATATTGTCTGTTAAACGTTGCTGCATTCCATATCACTATTATTTCCAATGTGGTATTTAATAAAAAATGATGCCTCGATGTAGGCATAATTTGGCTAAGTAATTGTCTGCAAATGAATGTGTTAACTAAATCATCATAACTGATATAAGCTACATTTCCAGTGGAATTATTTTATTTTGGTTGTAGGGCTTGGTGATATGGCCAAAATATTATATCACAATAGTTGTTTCATTTTTGAAAGTAAATCAAATCAAATGTTGTCACATGCACAGAATACAGTGAAATGCTTACTTACAAGCCCTTAACCAACAATGCAGTTTTAAGAAAAATAAGTGTTAAGTAAAAAATAGATAAGTAAAAATAGAAAAATAACATAATTAAAGAGTAGCAGTAAAATAACTGTAGCGAGGCTATATACAGGGGGTACTGGTACAGAGCCAATGTGCGGGGGCACAAGTTAGTGGAGGTAATTGAGGTAATATGTACATGTGGGTAGAGGTAAAGTGACTATGCGTAGATAATAAACAGAGAGTAGCTGCGTAAAAAGAGGGAGTGTGGGGACAATGTAAATAGTCCGGGTAACCATTTGATTACCTGTTCAGGAGTTTTATGGCTTGGGGGTAGAAGCTGTTAAGAAGCCTTTTGGACCTAGACTTGGTGCTCCGGTACCGCTTGCTGTGCGGTAGCAGAGAGAACAGTCCATGACTAGGGTGGCTTGAGTCTTTGGCAATTTTTAGGGGCTTCCTCTGACAACGCCCGGTATAGAGGTCCTGGATGGCAGGAAACTTGGCCCCAGTGATGTACTGGGCCGTACGCACTACACTCTGTAGTGCCTTGTGCTTGGAGGTCGAGCAGTTGCCATACCAGGTGGTGTCCAACCAGGCAGAATGCTCTCGATGGTGCAGCTGTATAAGTTTTTGAGGATCTGAGGACCCATGCCAAATCTTTTCAGTCTCCTGAGGGGGAATAGGCTTTGTCGTACCCTCTTCACGACTGTCTTGGTGTGTTTGGACCATGATAGTTTGTTGGTGATGTGGACACCAAAGAACTTGAAGCTCACAACCTGCTCCACTACAGCCCTGTTGATGAGAATGGGAACGTGCTCGGTCCACCTTTTCCTCTAGTCCACAATAATCTCCTTTGTCTTGGTCATGTTGAGGGAGAGGTTGTTATCCTGGCACCACACGGCCAGGTCTCTGACTTCCTCCCTATAGGCTGTCTCATCATTGTCGGTGATCAGGCCTACCACTGTTGTGTCATCGCCAAACTTAATGATGGTGTTGGAGTCTTGCTTGGCCATGCAGTCATGGGTGAACAGGGATTACAGGAGGGGACTGAGCACGCACCCCTGAGGGGCCCCCGTGTTGAGGATCAACGTGGCAGATGTGTTGTTACCTACCCTTACCACCTGGGGGCGGCCCTTCAGGAAGTCCAGGATCCAGTTGCAGAGGGAGGTGTTTAGTCCCAGGGCCCTTAGCTTAGTGATGAGCTTTGAGGGCACTATGGTGTTGAACGCTGAGCTGTAGTCAATGAATAGCATTCTCATGTAGGTGTTCCTTTTGTCCAGGTGGGAAAGGGCAGTGTAGAGTGCAATAGAGATTGCATCAGCTGTGGATCTGTTGGGACGGTATGCAAATTGGAGTGGGTCTAGGGTTTCTGGGATAATGGTGTTGATGTGAGCCATTACCTGCCTTTCAAAGCACTTCATGGCTACAGACGTGAGTGATACGTGTCGGTAGTCATTTAGGCAGGTTACCATAGTGTTCTTGGGCACAGGGACTATGGTGGTCTGCTTGAAACATGTTGGTCTTACAGACTCAGTCAGGGACAGGTTGAAAATGTCAGTGAAGACTCTTGCCAGTTGGTCAGTGCATGCTCGGAGTACACGTCCTGATAATCCATCTGGCTCTACGGCCTTGTGAATGTTGACCTGTTTAAGGGTTTACTCACAGACGGAGATCGTGATCACCGTCGTCCGGAACAGCTGATGCTTCAGTGTTGCTTGCTTCGGAGCGAGCATAGAAGTAATTTAGGTCGTCTGGTAGGCTCGTATCACTGGGCAGCTTGCAGCTGTGCTTCCCTTTTGTAATCCGTAATAGTTTGCAAGCCCTGCCGCACCCGATGAGTGTCGGAGCCGGTGTAGTACGATTCAATCTTAGTCCTGTATGACGCTTTGCCTGTTTGATAGTTCGTCGGAGGGCATAGCGGGATTTCTTATAAGCGTCCGGGTTAGAGTCCCGCTCCTTGAAAGCGGCAGCTCTACCTTTTAGCTCAGTGCGGTTGTTGGCTTCTGGTTGGGGTATGTACGTACGGTCTTGTGGGGACGACATCATCGATGCACTTATTGATGAAGCTAGTGACTGATGTGGTGTACTCCTCAATGCCATTCGAAGAATCCCAGAACGTATTCCAGTCTGTGCTAGCAAAACATTCCTGTAGCTTAGCATCTGCGTCATCTGACCACTTCTGTATTGAGCGAGTCACTGGTACTTCCTGTTGTAGTTTTTGCTTGTATGCAGGAATCAGGAGGCAAGAATTATGGTCAGATTTGCCAAATGGAGGGAGAGCTTTGTATGCGTATCTGTGTGTGGAGTAAACGTGGTCTAGAGTGTTTATTTTGTTTAAATTTTTTCTCTGGTTGCACATTTAACATGCTGGTAGAAATTAGGTAGAACAAATTTAAGTTTCCCTGCATTAAAGTCTCCGGCCACTAGGAGCGCCGCCTCTGGATGAGCATTTTCCTGTTTGCTTATGGCCTTATACAGCTTGTTGAGTGCAGTCTTAGTGCCAGCATCGGTTTGTGGTGGTAAATAGACAGCTACGAAAAATATAGATAAACTCTCTTGGTAAATAGTGTGGTCTACAGCTTATCATGAGATACTCTACCTCAGGCGAGCAAAACCTGGAGACTTCCTTAATATTAGATTTTGTGCACCAGCTGTTATTTACAAATATACACAGACAACCACCCCTTGTCTAACCGGAAGCAGCTGTTCTATCTTGCCGATGCACCGAAAACCCCGCCAGCTGTATGTTATCCATGTCGTCGTTAAGCCACGACTCTGTGAAACATAAGATATTACAGTTTTTAATGTCCCGCGGGTAGAATATTCTTGATCGGAGCTCATCCATTTTATTATCCAATGATTGTACGTTGGCTAATAGGACTGATGGTGGAGGCAGATTACCCACTCGCTGTCGGATCCTTACAAGGCACCCCGACATACGTCCCCGATATCTCTGTCTCATCTTCATGCGAATTACGGGGATTTGGGCCTTGTCGGGTGTCTGAAGTATATCGTTCGCGTCCGACTCGTTAAAGAAAAAATCGTCGTCCAGCACGAGGTGAGTAAACGCTGTCCTGATAGCCAGAAGCTCTTTTTGGTCATGAGACGGTGGCAGAAACATTATGTACAAAATCAGTTACAAATAATACGAAAAAACACACACAATAGCACAATTGGTTAGGAGCCTGTAAAACGGCAGCCATCTCCTCCGGCGCCATTATATCCTTGCCGCTCCTTGTCATGCGAACAATGATGGTATTTTATGTTTTTAAATAATACAAGTTCTTAATTTGCTTTATGAGTAGTGCAGGACCCTAGGGTGGCAACACATACATTGTATGTTATTTCAATGGGTCTTTCTCCATTCTGATTGTTTTATACTGTTCAATCAAACTTAAACCCCCCCCAAAAAATTCAGCATTTTCATACATTTCTGCATTTCTCAAATGAGATCATTTCCACACTGCCATGTAGGGCTTCACATAGTCTTGCGTTGCCATACCTCCAAAATCACCTCGTCGTCATGCCTCCCTTGGAGGTCTGGAGAATTTTGTAATACAAAAACGTTTTAAATGGTCCGCAAGATTTTGATTAGATGTTACATTTCATGAACCCTTCCCCCACATGCCCGTTGGTGCTAGGTTAGTGCTATCCAGCATCCTTGGGACGTCCCAACCCTAACCTTGACCCCTACCATAACATTTAACAGATGTTAATGCTGGTGTATTGAAATGCTTGTGTTCCTAGCTCCAACAGTGCAGTAGTATCTAACAATTCACAACAATACACAAATCTAAAAGTAAAAATGGAATTAAGAAATGTATAAATATTTGGACGAGCATTGTCAGAGTGGCATTGACTTAAATAAAGTAGAATATAATACAGTATATACATATGAGATGAGTAAAGCAGTATGTAAACATTATTAAAGTGACTAGTGTTCCATTATTAAAGTGTCCAGTGATTCTATGTATATAGGGCAGCAGCCTCTAAGGTGCAGGGTTGAGTAACCGGGTGGTAGCCGGCTAGTGATGGCTATTTAACAGTCTGATGGCCTTGAGATAGAAGCAGTTTTTCAGTCTCTCTGTCCCAGCTTTGAGGTACCTGTACTGACCTCGCCTTCTGGATGATAGTGGGGTGAACAGGCCGTGGCTCGTGTGGTTGATGTCCTTGATGATCTTTTTGGCCTTCCTGTGAGATCGGGTGCTGTAGGTGTCCTGGAGGGCAGGCAGTGTGTTTCCACCTTCTCCACTGACTGATAACCTGAACCAGGTTGCAGGCACTGGTTACAGTTTGAAGCTTTTTCTTGAGTGGGCAGCTTGATGAAAGCCAGTCAATATTTAGGTAACCCTAAGTAAAAAAAATATATACCTCTCTGTTGCATACATTATCAAGCATTTCACACATGTTATCCAGATACTGACTGTTAGCACTTGGTGGTCTCCAGTGGGTGATGAAGTCCCTTCCATCTATGTAATGTATTACAGGCTATGGACAGGTGCAGTCAGGTGGAAGGAGGGGTGGAGTGCATGACACTCCTGGATATGACAGAGTTTGCCTCAGCCTCGCGTTGCCATACCTCCAATATCACGTCGCAGTCATGCCTCACTTGGAGGTCTAGAGTAAAACGGTTTGAATGGTCCGCTGGCTCCCAGCGACAAGATTTTAATTGGATGTTATATTTCAAGAACCCTCCCCCACGTGTCCGTTGGTGCTGCGTGTTAAGTTTGTCTCTGTTTTCAGACCGGGAAGGACACATTTTGCAGCGTTGTTCCGTGTTTAAAGAATTGCTGAAAATGGAAGAGAACCTGGAGGAAAAACTGCATTTTGTTTTGGCAGAAGTGTGCTTTATACACAAAATCGACAACATATTTTGATGGGGTTTTAATCTGTGATTTCCTGGCCATTCTCACGCACCTTTGCACCTGGAAAACTAATCTAGTCACCACTATTGGAGCTCCACCCAAGCAGTACATTTTTGATTGTTTTAACGTGTTGCAAGGCATCACTGATTTACATCAGGTTCCCACCCCTATTTAGCTATTTTTCTGCCATGAACTTCCCAGGCTTTTGATTTTATGGAAGCCTGGTTCGCGACGAGGCTAGGCTGCACCATATGGGCAAAATATCTAGCCATTATTTTTTACCAAAAAAAGCAATTGTGATTTGACTTGCGATTGAGATCAAAACACTTGGGTGAACTATTGGAATCATGGAAATAGAATGATTATTCTAATTCTATAGTTAGGATATAATAGTGGGCACTTTGAATCAAGTGTTTGACATGACAGGGTAGGAACCAAAGTGTTGGTTAGTGTTTCCCAGGGGTCCTCTGTAGTTGCGTGCCTTTGTTTGCAGAAATCCATACTTAATCAAATAAAACCACCAACTGTTTGCTCATTGCTGTTGCTCTAAAATGGCAACTCAGCGCGAATGCGCATGTGCCAATTGAATCTCAAGGATACAGTCGGTCGTTGTATTTTATTAACGTTTCTGTCAGGTTGGATGGGGAGCGTCGCTGGGTGAACCTTCGCACCAGTCTGAGGTCCTGCGTGCTCTGGAGTAGGTTTTCATCAAGGACTTCTCTGTACTTTGCTCCATTCGTCTTTCCCTCGATCCTGACTAGTAAACCAGCAAAAAAAGAAACGTCCCTTTTTCAGGATCCTGTCTTTCAAAGATAATTCGTAACAATCCAAATAACTTCACAGGTCTTCATTGTAAAGGGTTTCACATGCCTATTCAATTAACCATAAACAATTGATGAACATGCACCTGTGGAACGGTCGTTAAGACACAAACCGCTTACAGATGGTAGACAATTAAGGTCACAGTTATGAAAACTTAGGACACTAAAGAGGCCTTTCTACTGACTCTGAAAAACACCAAAAGAAAGATGCCCAGGGTCCCTGCACATCTGTGTGAACGTGCCTTAGGCATGCTGCAAGGAGGCATGAGGACTGCAGATGTGGCCAGGGCAATAAATTGCAATGTCCGTACTGTGAGACACCTAAGACAGCGCTACAGGGAGACAGGGCGGACAGCTGGTCGTCCTCGCAGTGGCAGACCACGTGTAACAACACCTGCACAGGATCAGTACATCCGAACATCACACCTGCGGGACAGGTACAGGATGGCAACAACAACTATCCAAGTTACACCAGGAACGCACAATCCCTCCATCAGTGCTCAGACTGTCCGCAATAGGCTGAGAGAGGCTGGACTGAGGGCTTGTAGGCCTGTTGTAAGGCAAGTCCTCACCAGACATCACCGGCAACAACGTCGCCTATGGGCACAAACCCACCATCGCTGGACCAGACAGGACTGGCAAAAAGTGCTCTTCACTAATGAGTTGCGGTTTTGTCTCACCAGGGATGATGATCGGATTCACGTTTATCGTCGAAGGAATGAGCATTACACCAAGGCCTGTACTCTGGAACGGGATCGATTTTGGAGGTGGAGGGTCCGTCATGGTCTGGGGCGGTGTGTCACAGCATCATCGGACTGAGCTTGTTGTCATTGCAGGCAATCTCAACGCTGTGCGTTACAGGGAAGACATCCTCCTCCCTCATGCGGTACCCTTCCTGCAGGCTCATCCTGACATGACCCTCCAGCATGACAATGCCACCAGCCATACTGCTCGTTCTGTGCGTGATTTCCTGCAAGACAGGAATGTCAGTGTTCTGCCATGGCCAGCGAAGAGCCCGACTCTCACGTCTGGGTGAGGGCTAGGGCCATTCCCCCCAGAAATGTCCGGGAACTGGCAGGTGCCTTGGTGGAAGAGTGGGGTAACATCTCATAGCAAGAACTGGCAAATCTGGTGCAGTTCATGAGGAGATGTACTGCAGTACTTAATGCAGCTGGTGGCCACACCAGATACTGACTGTTACCCCCCTTTGTTCAGGGACACATTATTCAATTTCTGTTAGTCACATGTTTTGTGGAACTTGTTCAGCTTATGTCTCAGTTAAGTTCATACAAATATTTACACATGTTAAGTTTGCTGAAAATAAACACAGTTGACAGTGAGAGGACGTTTCCTTTTTTGCTGAGTTTATATAGACAGGTGTGTACCTTTACAAACCATGTCCAATAAATTGAATTTACCACAGGTGGACTCCAATCAAGTTGTAGAAACATCTCAAGGATGATCAATGGAAACAGGATGCACCTGAGCTCAATTTCGAATCTCATAGCAAAGGGTCTGAATACTTAAGTAAATGAGGTATTTCTGTTTTTAATTTGTAATACATTTGCAAACGTTTCTAAAAACCTGTTTTCGCTTTGTCATTATGGGGTATTCTGTGTAGATTGAGAAAAAAATAAGTATTTAATCCATTTTAGAATAAGGCTGTAAAGTAACAAAATGTGGAAAAAAGTAAAGTGGTCTGAATACTTTCCAAATGCACTGTATGTATGTACCTTTACCAGTTCAATGTAGACACAAATAAAATAAAAATTGTATTACAACTTTTCTGAAGTAATGTAACAAAATATTAAAATGAGACAAATGTGCCTATACTGCCAATCCACTTTTTTGGAGACTGGATGAAGTTGGTATATTTTGGGGCCCTTTCATTTGAAAAAGACACTCCAGGACTATTCACAGATTTGTTTATAAACACTCTTCTCATCGTTCTATCTAAAAAACAGTACTACCATGTACAGTACCAGTCAAAAATTTGGACACACCTACTCATTCAAGAATATTTCTGTATTTTTTACTATTTTCTACATTATAGAATAATAGTGAAGACATCAAAACTATGAAATAACACATATGGAATCATGTAGTAACCAAAAAAGTGTTAAACAAATCAAAATATATTTTAGATTTTAGATTCTTCAAAGTAGCCACCCTTTGCCTTGATGACAGCTTTGCACATTCTTGGCATTCTCTCAACCAGCTGACGCCATGACGTGCATGTTGATTTTGTCCATCCACACCAGATGTGATCAGGACACGCAGGTTGAAATATCAAAACGAACTCTGAACCAACTATATTAATTTGTGGACATGTCGAAACACATTACACATGAATGGACATTTAGCTGGCTAGCTTGCTGTTGCTAGCTAATTTGTCCTGGGATATAAACATTGGGTTGTTATATTACCTGAAATGCACAAGGTCCTTTTTTTTCCCTGGATCTTTGTAGAATTTTGACCCATTTTGAGTCACACAAAATCGTGTTTTCTCCACTCCGACAATTAATCCACAGATAAAAGGGGAAACTGTTTCTAGTAATCTCTCCTCCTTCAGTCGTCGTCTTCTTCTTCTGTGGACTTTATATGGTGGTTGGCAAGCAACTTTAAGGTGCATTACCACCACCAACTGGACTGCAGTGTGGGCCTCAGTTCAGCTTTCGATCACCCACGTGGGTATATGCTCCTAAAAACCAATGTGGAGATGGGAGAGGCGAGACTTGCAGTGCGTCAATCGTCAAAAATATAACCAAGTTCTATTTTAGTGCCTAGCCAAGCATACGCGTTGAGCAGTTTGGATGAAATGATTGAATAAGATGTATGTGTACATTTATTTTTGAAAGGCTTGCGCACGTAACGCGAGCGACGTGGTCAGCATGTTAAACCACAGATAATTGGGTGGATGGGAGGATAACTGAGTTAGATATTTTCTGTTGTGAGATCTGCTTTGTGACAATGATGGAAAATGGGATTTGAGGGCTGCCTTTTTGTTGAGTGTGTGTGTGTGACTGACTAGTAGTTTTTTAAAAGGAAGTCGCTGCTAACACTTCGACTTCATTGCAGTGTGATTCATTTTCACTAAATATCTGCGCCATCACATGATACTAATACACAGTCAAAGGTTTTGCAATGTTGAAAATCTATTGTCCTACCATGTAATTACCGAATATGTAACACCACCATGTGCATTGATTTGCTAATTCCAATCCATGGCAGGCAGCTTGGAGGCATGTTCAGACCAACATAATATCAGGACATATTGAATGCCGCCACGGCCCATATCTGCCCTCTGTTTGCGTGTGTGAAGGACTGTAGTGCAATAATCCTCTCATGTTAGGATGTGGTTATTTCCGTCCCGTGGGAACATAACACACAGTTTTAATAATAAGTCCTCTGGTGTTACAGGATATTATTATGACATTGTCATGATTGACTTCATACTGTATGAGAGACCTAGATTATTATATTAGGTTTGTTTGTACATCTGGTTGTTTAATATCAAAACCATGTGTCAGAATGTGTTTGTGCATCTGTAAAGGGGAAGTTTATTTCATGGAAAATAAAAAAATAGACATGAAAAAACATGATATATGAAAGACATTCACCAAAGTGTTTGAGGTTAAACGCGCAAAGGAAGACAAAGTTTGAAAAATAGCTATACTTTACTGTATCTAATCAGTTCATGGAGTGGTAGACAGATAACGAATGATGTTACATATCCTATAGTCTGCTATCTCTAAACATATCACTAGAGCCTCGCCTATCTATCTACCCTACAGGACCAAAAGTATGTGGACACCTGCTCGTCGAACATCTCATTCTAAAATCATGGGCATTAATATGGAGTTGGTCCCCCCCCCTTTAATGCCATAACAGCCTCCACTCTTCTGGGAAAGCTTTCCACTAGATGTTGGAACATTGCTGCGGGGACTTGCTTCCATTCAGCCACGAGCATTCGTGAGGTCGAGCACTGATGTTGGGTCATTAGGCCTGGCTCGCAGACGGTGTTCCAATTCATCCCAAAGTTGTTCTATGGGGTTGAGGTCAGGGCTTTGTGCAGGCCAGTCAAGTTCTTCCACACCGATCTCAACAAACCATTTCTGTATGGACCTCGCTTTTTGCTTGGGGGCATTGTCATGCTGAAACAGGAAAGGGCCTTCCCCAAACTGTTGCCACAAAGTTGGAAGCACAGAATCGTCTACAAAGTCATTGTATGCTGTAGCATTATGATTTCCCTTCACTGGAACTTATGGGCCTAACCCGAACCATGAAAAACAGCCCTAGACCATTATTCCTCCTCCACCAAACTTGACAGTTGGCACTATGCAGTTGGGCAGGTAGTGTTCTCCTGGCATCCACCAAACCCAGATTCGTCCTTCGGACTGCCAGATGGTGAAGCATGATTCATCACTCCAGAGAATGCATTTCCACTGCTCCAGAGTCCAATGGCAGCAAGCTTTACGCCACTCCAGCCAACGCTTGGCGTTGCGCATGGGGATCTTAAGCTTGTGTGCGGCTGCTCGGCCATGGAAACCCATTTCATGAAGCTCCCGACGAATAGTTATTGTGCTGACGTTGGTATTTTGTTTTTAATGTATTATTTTTTACATTATTAGCTCAAAGTGTTTTGTATCATTACATACAGCCGGGAAAAACTATTGGATGTCAGAGCAGCGGTAACTCACCAGCATTACGACCAGGAATACGACTTTCCCAAAGCAAATCCTTTGTTTGCTCTCCCCAGGGCAATTGAACTGATTCCAGCGGCTGACCCAAAACATCGCTGGCGGAGGAGAGGCACTCGGAGCGGCCTGCTGGTTCGACTTAGGAGGCGCGCACATCACCCACCGCTTCCAAGTATACTACTCGCTAATGTTCAGTCTTTGGATAACAAGGTCGACGAGCTCAGGGCAAGGATTTCTTTCCAGAGAGACATCAAGGCCTGTAACATACTTTGTTTCATGGAAACATGGCTCTCTGGAGATATTCCGTCAATCGGTCCAGCCAGATGGGTTCTCAGTTCATCGCGCAGACAGAAATAAATATCTCTCCGGGAAGCAGAAGGGCGGAGGTGTGCGTTTCATGATTAACGACTCATGGTGTAATTGTAGTAACATACAGGAACTCGAGTCCTTTTGCTACCCGACTGAGAATACCTCACAATCAAATGCCGACTGAATTAATCTCCCAAGAGAATTTTATTCGGTTATAGTCACGACCGTGTATATCCCCCCTCAAGCCGGTACCACGACGGCCCTCAAAGCACTTCACTGGACTTTATGCACACTGGAAACCACATATCCTGAGGCTACATTTATTGTAGCCGGGGATTTTAACAAAGCAAATTTGAGGACTAGGCTGCCGAAGTTCTATCAACATATTGACTGTTGTACTCGGACTGCAAAATCCTCTACCATTGCTATTCGAACTTCCAGGATGGTTATAAGGCCCTCCGCCGCCCTCCTTTCTGCAAATCTTACCACAACTCCATTTTGCTCCTCCCTTCCTATAGGCAGAAACTAAAACAGGAAGTACCCTTGCTAAGGACTATTCAACACTGGTCTGACCAATTGGAATCCACGCTTCAAGATTGTTTTGATCATGTGGACTGGGATATGTTCTGGGTAGCCTAATAATTTAGACGAAAACACTGAAACGGTGACTGAGTTTATCAGGAGGTGATATTGTGCCCACTGTGACTATTAAAACCTACCCTAACCAGAAACCGTGGATAGCATTCGGGCAAAACTGATAGCGCGAACCACCGCATTTAACCATGGCATGGTGACTGGGAATATGGCAGAATACAAACAGTGTAGCTATTCACTCCGCAAGGCAATTAAACTGGCAAAACATCAGTATAGAGACAAAGTGAAGTCGTTTTTTCAACTGCTCAGACACGAGACGTATGTGGCAGGGTCTACAGACAATCACGGACTACAAAAGGACACCGTCTCGCTTCCAGACAAGCTTAAACACCTTCTTCGCCCGCTTTGAGGATAACATAGTGCCACCGACGAGGCCAATGACCCCTAGCATACTTCCAAAGTTGTGGCAAAATGGCTTAAGGAGAACGAAGTCAAGGTATTGGAGTGGCCATCTCAATGCCCTGACCTCAATCCTGTAGAAAATTTGTGGGCAGAACTGAAAAAGCGTGTGCGAGCAAGGAGGCCTACAAACCTGACTCAGTTACACAGGCTCTGTCAGGAGGAATGGGGCAAAATTCACCCAACTTATTGTGGGAAGCTTGTGGAACCCAAAACGTTTGACCCAAGTTAAACAATTTAAAGGCAATACTACCAAATACTAATTGAGTGTATGTATGCTTCTGACCCACTGGGAATGTGATGAAAGAAATAAAAGCTGAAATAAATCATTCTCTCTACTATTATTCTGACATTTCACATTCTTAAAATAAAGTGGTGATCCTAACTGACCTAAGACAGTCGTTACTAGGATTAAATCAGGAATTGTGAAACACTGAGTTTAAATGTATTTGGCTAAGGTGTATGTAAACTTCCGACTTCAACTGTATCTTGCGCTACTCATCTCATATGTATATACTGTATTCTATAATATTCTACTGTATCTTAGTCCATGCCGCTCTGTCATTGCTTGTCCATATATGTATATATTCTTAAATTCCATTCCTTACTTAGATTTGTGTGTGTTGGGTATATGTTGTGAAATTGTTAGAAATTACTAGTTAGATATTACTGCACTGTCGGAGCTAGAAGCACAAGCATTTCGCTACACCCGCAATAACATCTGCTAAACACGTATGTGACAAATAAAATTTGATTTGATTTATAGCTAATATCAGATAGTCTGCAGATTATGGAGGTTGGATTGCATAAGAAGACTTGAAACAACATGAGTTCACAGTACTTCATCTCTGCTGACAAGTCCTATTCCCTACATAGTGCATATAGGCCGAATCCCAAATGGCACCCTATTCCCCTAAGTAAGCAAGTAGGCTTTGATTAAACTGGGAATGGATCCCGTTTTGAGTAGATGATAGATACTGTTCAAATTGACACCATTTGTACAGTCTGATTTGTACTGTGTCACTCACTAATCTCCAGTTGAGAGAATATAAGGAATAGATAGAGAATCTATGTACAAGTAACTGCCAAAATAAGATAAAGGAAATACCAACAAAGTGTCTTAATAGGGGTTTGGGCCACCACGAGCCAGAACAGCTTCAATGCACCTTGGCATAGATTCTACAAGTGTTTGGAACTCTATTGGAGGGATGCGACACCATTGTTCCACCAGATATTCCATCTGTTTTGTTGATGCTGGTGGAAAACGCCATCTCAGGCACCACTCCAGAATCTCCCATAAGTGTTCAATTGCGTTGAGATCTGGTGACTGAAACAGCCATGGAATATGGTTTACATTGTTTTCATGCTCATCAACATTCAGTGACCACTCGTGCCCTGTGGATGGGGGCATTGTCGTCCTATGGGGCCATAGCCATGGTAGCCAAAATAATGGCCTGCCCAGCATTTTTATACATGACCATAAGCATGATGGGATATTAATTGCTTAATTAACTCAGGAACCACACCTGTGGGGAAGCACCTGGGAATGGAGAAGACCCGGGAACGGGTCGCCGCCCGGTCCAGTGGCCCGGGATGAGGAGGGCCGTGGAAGACTACTGTCGCAGCTGCCCGGAGTGTCAACTCACCGCCCCGAAAGCACACTTCCGAAACCCTCTGGTCCCCCTGCCGATCATCGGGGTTCCCTTTGAATGCATCGCCATGGACATAGTGGGACCCCTGGTAAAGACTGCATGAGGACACAGGTACATCTTGGTAATAGTAGACTATACCACCCGGTATCCCGAGGCCATTCCCCTAAGGGCGGCGGTATCCAAGGGAATCGCCCGGGAGCTGTTCCACCTCTTTAGCCGGGTGGGCATCCCAAACGAGATCCTGACAGACCAAGGTACAGAGTTTATGTCCCGCCTCATGAAAGAGTTGTGTGCCCTCATGCAGATCAAGCAGATCCGGACCTCCATTTTTCACCCGCAGACGGATGGGCTCGTCGAGCGCTTTAACAAAACGCTCAAACAGATGCTGCGGAAGGTCATCGAGCAGGACGGGAAGAACTGGGACCAGCTGCTACCCCACCTAATATTCTCAATCCGAGAAGTACCCCAATCCTCCACTGGGTTTTCCCCGTTTGAACTCCTCTACGGGAGGAGGCCACGTAACAGATGGAGTATACATCACAAGGTAGTGGCTCCATCTGCTGGACGTGCCAGGTCTCGACGGGCTCCCCGGACAGGACTAATTGGGGCTGATTGGGAGCTGGTGAGTAATTAAGGGCGGATTGCTCACCAGCTGTGCAAGGTCCATAAAGCTGCCAGAAGGGCATCACATGGGGGAGGACTGGGGGGGAAGTAAGGTAACTTCTGTGTAGTTGGAGACGTTATCCTGGAGAGGGTCTCATGGGGGAGACCTAACCTTTAATTTTGATTATTTTATTAATAAACACCATTGAAACCGAGCTAATCGTACTCTGTCCGTGTCTGATCTGTGTAAACGTCTTGACCCAACCCCCTGATCTGCCACACACATATATATATATATATATATATATATATACTTACTTCAGAAATATATGTATTTTCCTTTATTACAGTTACCTGTATCTTGCATGAGGCACAATGGCCCTGCTTTTTTGCTGCATAATCCGACCTATCGTGTATGTGTGTGTGTGTGTGTGTGTAAACATGTGAAGCAGGCGTGTGTGAATTGTGACGAGGGGGTACCCAGTCTGAAAAGACTGTGTTCCCAGAATACTGATCAAATAGCTGCAGTGACATCACAGGGTGCCTATGGAAAGGCACCGACAAGGAGAGCGCAGGAGAAGGGGAAATGGAGGATGGGAGAATAGAGTGATAATGCTGCTGCCAAGGGGTTTTGCAGGTTGCAGATATTTTCCTGTCAGTCTGTTTTTCCCCCTGATGATTCTGACTGACTGCAGCAACTGGAGGTTGGATCTCTTCTCCTAATGTTATCCTGATTGAGTGCTGCAGAAGGAAACGAAGGGCATTCTAAACCTCTTTTCCCTGCTGTAAGGTCAAAAGAACAGAACAGGATTTTTGTCCGCTGAGACGGTGAAGCCTAAGAAACCTGCAGAGGGGAGAACGAGGGAGGGAAGGAAGGAAGGAAGGAAGAGGGGATGGGGAATCATAGAAAAAGGGAAACATACAGATCTCAGATGTGTTCTGATTACAGGAAACCTTGTCTGTCTGACTGACTCTATGTACTGTAACCTTGAGTGGCACAGAGGAGAGGAGAAGACCATATGAGTTTTTGGATGTGTGTAGATGGGACATGGGTTCCCCTGGTTGACGGTGCAACAGCTGGTCAGGAAGGCTGAGGCTCCGTGATCGTGAAGGGGGAGGGGGGAGGGGGGGTGGATAGAGGGAGAGAGAGAGATGACTAGGTGCGATAAGGATGAATATCATCCTCCTGGTCTCAGATCTGGTCAGTACTGCTGGTTCACCTAAACTGGCTCCAGTCTCAAAGCTTTGGTGTTGATGGTATCCAATGGAGATTGTGAGGCAGAAGGTATTAACTACTGTGACTCCACAAACCTGCATCTTTAATCTGCACCACCACCTTTTTCATCTTTCCACCGTTTATTTTAATCTGCTCTCATTTAATGTTTGTATCTGACTGTGTATTAACCACAAGGTGTCTTTGGTCGCTCCAGGAGCCCTGTAACAAGCGGGTGAAGCCTCTTTCTCGGGTTACATCGCTGGCCAACCTCATACCTCCAGTCAAGGCTGCACCTCTGAAGCGCATCGGACAAACACTGCAGGTACAACAGTACACCACATAGTCTGTCGGGGCGGCTCGGGGCGTCAGGTAGCTTAGTGGTTAAGAGCATTGTGCCAGTAACCGAAAGGTCGCTGGTTCTAATCCCCGAGCCGACTAGGTGAAAAATCTGTCGATGTGCCCTTGAGCAAGGCACAACCCTAATTGCTCCTGTAAGTCGCTCTGGATAAGAGCGTCTGCTAAATGACTAAAATGTAAATGTAGTCTACTGAAATAACTATTCTGACAAATATGAGCACATAGGACAAACACTACAGGTACAGATAGTGTCAAATATAATTGGTAACACTTGAACTTAGCCTGAAGGTATGATGCAGTAATAATGCATTGTAAGACTTGTCATAAGAACAGTGCCTTCAGAAAGTATTCACACCCCTTGACTTTTTCCAGATTTTGTTTTGTTACAGCCTGAATTTAAAATGGATTAAGTTTTTATTTTTGGTCCCTGGCCTACACTCAATACCCTATAATGTCAAAGTGGAGTTATGTTTTTCAAAATGGTTACAAATTAATACAAAATGAAAAGTTGAAATGTCTTGAGTCAGTAAGTATTCAACCCCTTTGTTAGGGGAGCCTAAATAAGTACAGGAATAAACATTTGCTTAAAAAGTCACATACAGTACTTTCAGAAAGTATTCAGACCCATTGACTTTTTCCACATTTTGTTATGTTACAGCCTTATTCTAAAATTGATTAAATTGTTTTTATTCCTCATCAATCTACACACAATACCCCATAATGGCAAAGCAAAAACACGTTTTTAGAAATTATTGCAAATGTTTAAAATATAAAAAACGGAAATGTCATATTTACATAAGTATTCTGACCCTTTACTCAGTACTTTGTTGAAGCACCTTTGGCAGCGATTACAGCCTTGAGTCTTCTTGGGTAGGACGCTACAAGCTTGGCACACATTTATTTGGGGAGTTTCTCTCATTCTTCTTTGCATTCAGAAACTTGTCCCGAAGCGTTGTCCTGGCTGTGTGCTAAGGGTTGTTGCCCTGTTGGAAGGTGAACCTTCACCCCAGTCTGAGGTCCTGAGTGCTCTGGAGCAGGTTTTCATCAAGGATCTGTCTGTACTTTGCTCCGTTCATCTTTCCCTCAATCCTGACTAGTCTCCCAGTCCCTGCCGCTGAAAAACATCCCCACAGCATGATGCTGCCACCACCATGCTTCACCGTAGGGATGGTGCCAGGTTTCCTCCACACGTGACGTTTGGCATTCAGGCAAAGAGTTCAATCTTGGTTTCATCAGAACAGAGAATATTGTTTCTCATGGTCTGAGAGTCTTAAGGTGCCTTTTGGCAAACTCCAAGTGAGCTGTCATGTGCCTTTTACTGAGGAGTGGCTTCAGTCTGGCCACTCTATCATAAAGGCCAGATTGGTAGAATGCTGCAGAGATGGTTGTGTTTCTGGAAGAATCTCCCATCTCCACAGAGGAACTCTGGAGCTCTGTCAGAGTGACCATTGGGTTCTTGGTCACCTCCCTGACCAAGGCCCTTCTCCCCCGATTGCTCAGTTTGGCCGGGCGGCCAGCTCTAGGAAGAGTCTTGTTGGTTCCAAACTTCTTCCATTTAAGAATGATGGAGGCCACTGTGTTCTTTGGGACCTTCTATGCAGCAGAATTTTTTTGGTACCCTTTCCCAGTTCTGTGCCTCGACACAATCCTGTCTCGGAGCTCTACAGACAGTTCCTTCAACCTCATGGCTTGGTTTTTGCTCTGACATACACTGTCAACTGTGGGACCTTATATAGGCAGGTGTGTGCCTTTCCAAATCATGTCCAATCAATTGAATTTACCACAGGTGGACTCAAATCAAGTTGTAGAAACGTCTCAAGGATGATCAATGGAAACAGGATGCACCTGAGCTCAATTTTGAGTCTCATAGCAAAGGGTCTGAATACTTATGGAAGTAAGGTATTTCTGTTTTTTATTTTTAAAACCTGTTTTCGCTTTGTCATTATGGGGTATTGTGTGTGGATTGATGAGGGAAAAAATAATGTAATCAATTTTAGATTAAAGCTGTAACGTAAGAAAATGTGGAAAAAATCAAGGGGCCTGAATACTTTCAGAATGCACTGTAAGTTGCATGGACTCACTCTGTGTGCAATAAGTGTTTAAAATTATTTATTTAATGACTACCTCAGCTCTGTACCCCTCACATATAATTATCTGTAAGCTATCTCAGTCGAGCAGTGAATTTCCAACACAGATTCAACCACAAAGACCAGGGAGGTTTTCCAATGCCTCGCAAAGAAGGGCCCCTATTGGTAGATGGGTAAAAATAAAAATAAAAAAGCAGACATTAAATATCCCTTTGAGCATGGTGGAGTTATTAATTACACTTTGGATGGTGTAGCAATACACCCAGTCACTACAAAGATACAGGCGTCCTTCCTAACTCAGTTGCCGGAGACGAAGGAAACTGCTCAGGGATTTCACCATGAGGCGAATGGTGACTTTAAAACAGTTGGAGTTTTTTGGCTGTGATAGGAGAACTGAGGATGGATCAACAACATTGTAGTTATTCCACATGAGGATGGATCAACAACATTGTAGTTATTCCACAATACTAACCAAAATGACAGAGTGAAAAGAAGGAAGCCTGTACAGAATACAAATATTCCAAAACATGCATCCTGTTTGCAGTAAGGAACTAAAGTAAAACTGCAAAACATTTGGTAAAGAAATTAACTTTATGTCCTGAATACAAAGCGTTATGTTTGGGGTAAATCCAACACAACACATCACTGAGTACCACTCTTCATATTTTCAAGCATAGTGATGGCTGCATCATGTTATGGGAGTGCTCGTCATCAGTTAGGACTAGGGATTATTTTAGGATAAAAAGAAACTGAATAGAGCTAAGCACAGGCAAATTCCTAGAGGAAAACCTGGTTGTCTGCTTTCCAACAGACACTGGGTGACAAATTCACCTTTCAGCAGCACAATAACCTAAAACACAAGGCCAAATATACACTGGAGCTGCTTACCAAGACGAGATTGAATGTTCCTGAGTGGCCTAGTTAGAGTTTTGACTTAAATCGGCTTGAAAATCTATGGCAAGACTTGAAAATGGCTGTCTAGCAATGAGCAACTTGACAGCTTGAATAATTTTACAAGAATGTGCAAGTATTGTACATTCCAGGTGTCCAAAGCTCTTGGGGACTTAACCAGAAAGAATCACAGCAGTAATCGCTGCAAAACGTGATTCTAACATTGATGTAGGGGTGTGAATACTTATGTAATTGAGGTATTTCATTTTCAATACATTTGCAAATCTTTCTAAAAACATGTTTCCACTTTGTCATTATGGGGTATTTATTGTGTGTAGATGGGTTAGAGAGAAATAAATGTAATACATTTTGAACTTGGGCTGTAACACAACAAAGTGGAATAAGTCAAGGGGTATGAATACTTTCTGAAGACCCTGTCTGTATGACCCCCTTATAATGTCTTATCATCTCATAATGACTAAATAACAGCCATTTTGAGTCAATGCAATTGAAATTACACCACATAATAGTCTACCAAAAAAAAAACATGAATAGTGTGATTGGCCGACCTAGAAGGTCCAGCCATAGCCAGCTCAGCTGTTATGTTCTAAGTACAAATCGATCACTTTCCAGAACATCATCCACTAAGTAAGCCAGCCCTCCTCTGACCTGTGTTTGATTTCATACTCTTCTCTCAATCACTCACACAGTACTACTCACCTTCCTGTATGTCTCTCTCTATTCCGCAGCGTTCCATCAGCTTCCGCAGTGAGAGACGGACAGAGTCGGTCATGCCTCCCAGACCATGGACGCGGCCGGCCCCGCCTGCCAATACCAAGCGGCGTAACAGCAAGCTGTGGAGCGAGACCTTTGATGTGCGGCTTGGACACCAGATGCTGTCGTCCAAGGAGATCAATCGCCAGGAGGTGAGGAAAGCTTTTCAACAGGGGTAGTATGGGAGGTTACTATGTCAGAGCACGGCTACTAACACTAGGGTAACCTTGTCTCCAGAGAGCCGGCTTATGGACGAGACTATCAGGGTTACAAAGGGAGTACACAGTTACTATCAAAGGAATATAAATACTGTCAAGACTGTTGTATATGCACCTGTATAGTTTATTGCAACGTTTTGACAGGAAGGTTTGTCTGGCTTTGATTTCAAGGATTTCAACTGACATTAAAATGGAGGCCATGTCATAAACTTTTAGAATAGCATGGCTATACCAAGGATGTGCATCTCCTAGAATGCATGGAAGACTTTAGATTGAGGGCCCATAGCAAAATCCAAAACCAGAGAGAGAGAAAATCCCTAGATCCGAGTCCAGGGATGGGCAGCTGGCTGCCTTTTTAATAGGCCCATTGATGAATTTCCAAAAACCGGGCCCCCGACCCCAAAATAAGAAAAAATACAATATATTTTTTTAGGAACTCAGTCGGGCTCTCAACTTAGAATAGTAGAATACACAAGGTGCAATTTTCATCAGCCCCCATTGATTGTGTTAGTCACTCTCACTCAGATATCATGTTAACATGGCATAAGTAATGGCAAAATGTGTAGAATTACAGAAAATTGCTTTAAAACTGCAACGTTTTCTCAACGGCCCATAGCAAAATGAGTAGAATTGCATGAAATTAACTTTAAAACAAAAAAATTCTCTCCGCTGTCAAGATGGGAGCCAGTAAAATGTATTGCACGCAAATCTCGCTTAGGGCCCCCAAAAGGCCAGGGCCGGCCCTATCTACTGGTATAATGCGTTTAGTTAAAGGTCTAATGCAGCTGTTTTTATCTCGATATCAAATCATTTCTGGGTAACAATTAAGTGTCTTACTTTGATTTTGTTTTCAAGTAGCCCTTTACACTCGTACGGGTTGAAAATGGCAGATTTGGGCACTAATAAGCGCGAGTACATTGGAATGTAGTGGCTGTAACATGCTATACATGACGTCAGAGCTCAGGGTCTCCGCTTCACAGCTCTGAATGGGTTTTGACTGACAGACGTTCTGAACTTGAGCACCGCCTGCGACAAGAAGTTGCCCCGATCCCTCCAGGTAATTAGGCAACTTTTGCAAAAAAAAAATGTCTGAGTGAGGGAAATGCTGTAAATTAAGATAACATTTTATTTTGAAAGATGAGACATTGAGGATTATTAATAAATACCGCTTTGATGTCATACAAGCTAGCCAAAAACAAATGTGCGCTTCACATATCCAAATCATCAGAGTCAACGTTTATGATCACTATGTTTGATGTACAGTTACAAGATGACATGTCGTCATACCCTGGGTTGTTCTGAACAGAATGAGCCGATGTTTGTTTATTGTTAAGAAAATGTGCCGCGGCACACGCACCTGAATGCACTGACTCCTTTCTATGCGCACCAAAATTACGATCTGTTTCTCTGAATTGCCTTGTGAAAGCCTAACACTGTAAGATCATATTTTATAACTTAGCTAGTCATGTTGGCAATAGAACACGCTTTCAAATCACGCCCACCTGACCTAGATTGTGATTTATAATGGTCCGTTTTTTGGATTGCGTAAACAACAACAGTAATTGTGTGCAAGTGTGCTTGCTCTAGTTCCTGAACGGCACAGCTAGGAGAGCTCAAAAAAGTACCTTCTAGTTGAAGACTATTCTTTGAGTCATAAAAGTGCATTGAAATTGCTTAGGAACTGTGTACATTTTGGAGAGGTGTGTGGCCACTTTGAGACACCAGTTAGTCCTCTCACTCAAACCCTTGTCATTTTTTTGTCAACAAATAAGGTTAAAGTACAGTAAATGTAAAATGCACATAAAATGAACAGTGTAATGTTTGGATTCAGTCTTGTCAGGTGAACTGTTGTCCTCACCTTTGGTCTAATATTGTTCCCATTATCTCCAAACTGTTCCCTTTCAATTGCTACCATGGTTAAGCATATGCTTTTCATACAGTTGAAGTCGGAGGTTTACATACACCTTAGCCAAATACATTTAAACTCAGTGTTTCACAATTCCTGACATTTAATCCTAGTAAAAATTCCCTGTCTTAGGTCAGTTACGATCACCACTTTATTTTAAGAATGTGAAATGTCAGAATAATAGTAGAGAGAATGATTTCTTTCAGCTTTTATTTATTTCATCACATTCCCAGTGGGTCAGAAGTTTACATACACTCAATTAGTATTTGGTAGCATTGCCTTTAAATTGTTTAACTTGGGTCAAACGTTTCAGGTAGCCTTCCACAAGCTTCCCACAATAAGTTGGGTGAATTTTGGCCCATTCCTCCTGACAGAGCTGGTGTAACTGAGTCAGGTTTGTAGGCCTCCTTGCTTGCTCACGCTTTTTCTGTTCTGCCCACAACATTTCTATAGGATTGAGGTCAGGGCTTTGTGATGAAGCGCGTAGAGTCTTTCCTCGGTTGCAACACTCACTACAGAGTTCCAAACATGCCTTTGGAAGCAACGTCAGCACAATAAAAAATGTTGTGGCTGTTGAACAAGTTGAGGAGACTAAATTATTTGGCGTTACCTTAGATTGTAAACTGTCATGGTCAAAACATATAGATTCAATGGTTGTAAAGATGGGGAGAGGTCTGTCTGTAATAAAGAGATGCTCTGCTTTTTTGACACTACATTTAAAAAAGCAAGTTCTGCAGGCTCTAGTTTAGTCTTATCTTGATTATTGTCCAGTCGTGTGGTCGAGTGCTGCAAGGAAAGACCTAGTTAAGCTGCAGCTGGCCCAGAACAGAGCGGCACGTCTTGCTCTTCATTGTAATCAGAGGGCTGATATAAATACTATGCATGCCAGTCTCTCTTGGCTAAGAGTTGAGGAGAGACTGACTGCATCACTTCTTATTTTTATAAGAAACATTAATGTGTTGAAAATCCCAAATTGTTTACATAGTCAACTTAAACACAGCTCTGACACACATACTTACCCCACCAGACATGCCACCAGGGGTCTTTTCACAGTCCACAAACCAGAACAAATTCAAGAAAGCGTACAGTATTATATAGAGCCATTATTGCATGGAACTCCGTTCCATCTCATATTGCTCAAATGAACAGCAAACCTGGTTTCAAATAACAGATAAAGCAACACCTCACGGCACAACCCCTCTCCCTATTTGACCTAGATTGTTGGTGTGTATGTATTGGTATTGATACGTAGGCTACGTGTGCTGTTTTTTAAATTTTTTATGTAGTTCTGTCCTTGAGCTGTTCTTGTCTATTAATGTTCTGTATAATGTCATGTTTCATCTTTTGTGTGGACCCCAGGAAGGGTAGCAGCTGCTTTTGCAACAGCTAATGGGGATCCTAATAAAATACCAAATACGAAAATCTTCCTCTGAGGAAATGGCAAGCATTTTTTAAACGGTCTGTTTGAAAGTTTGAGGTGGGGTTTTTGAAGTGTTTTCTTTTATTTTTTCAAAAATTTATGCTTTGGCCACATAGGAGTATAGGATGAGGCAACAACATTATTTGGGTATGAGTTAACAGAACATTAACTTTTAAAAGTGAGGTTTTCACTGGACAGTTACTTTAAACAGGAGCAGCAGGAATGGGTGGAGGGGCTCCAATAACATCCCCACTGATTCTCTCTGGTTCACCACTCTCCCAGGGCAGAGCATAGTCAGAGAGGGGAGAGACTAGAGGATCAAGTGCTATAAAACTTCAGTTTTCAGAGTTCAAATTAGTAAGGCTTGTCTGAAACAACATGCCCACCACCCTCCACTCAAACTGGGACTCCACCTCTCAGGCCACACAGAGTAGACATAAAAGGACAGGGAAAATGGAATAGGGTGTTCACAAAAGAATCCATCTGTCCACTGGAAAGTATTGAGTTGTTATGGGTCAGTGGGGTCATGTATTTTCTTCTCTGTGTGCACAACAGAAGTCTGGTGGTAAAGTATTGTGGCTTTAGAGAGGCGAAGCGTTGAGCGCTTTAGATTTGTCTGTCTGCAGTTTGTTACTGTTGTGAAACACGCATATTTCATATGTACTCCTTTTACTAGAAAGAAAGAAATTATTAATGTTTTCATATGTTTTCGTATTTTTTATCTTTGAAGGTGATACATGAATTGTTGTTATTCACTGAGATGTTTCACCGTTCTCTCTTTGTGTTTGCAGGCGATCTTTGAGCTTTCTCAGGGGGAGCAGGATCTCGTTGAGGATCTGAAGCTGGCCAAGAAGGTACGATCTGCTTTACCAGATCATTTCCCTTTTCATTGAGCGTGTCACAGCTGAGTTATTCTACCCTGCTGATCAGCCAGGCTCCAGTTTCCCCTGGGCTCACACCCCTTTGTGTTTGGGGCAGGAGGTTTCTCAAGTTGTTAGTCACACAGCACTTTCTATATATGACCATTACAGTAGATGTTCTCTGTTGATGTACAACAAGATGCCAACAGATGTTTAGTCTATAAGTCCAATACTGTTGCTGGAGTGAAAATATATTTTATATCTTATGGACATGTCCCGTTAGACGTCCGTTGCCTTTTTTAGTGCTGTTTTGTCAAGGGGATGAATTTTTTTTTTCCACAAATATTGGATGTGTTGTTTATATTCTGTCTGAGCTATGTAGCTTTATCAAACACTTGTTTATTAGTAGCATACGACGTGGATGTCTACATTCGAAAACCCCAAGGGTTTTTCCATCTTCAGGGCTCACTCTTGATTCAGCTTTTAATGCTTCTAAAACTTGTTTTAATGTAACAAGTGAGTAATATAGTGTAAAAATAGTGTTCTAACTTGCCGTTCTTCTTTTTCTGTACCTGTAGGCGTACCATGACCCAATGCTGAAACTGTCCATCATGACAGAACACGAGCTCAACCAGATCTTCGGAACCCTGGAATCTCTCATTCCGCTGCATGAAGGTGAGAATGAACATACACACACATACACATACAGTCATACACACACACACACACACCCCCAAATGAGCCATTAGGGGCTCCCGAGTGGCGCAGCGGTCTAAGGCACTGCATCTCAGTGTTTGAGGCGTCACTACAGACCCCCTGGTTCGATTCCAGGCTGTATCACAACCGGCCGTGATTGGGAGTCCCATATGGCGGCGCACAATTGGCCCAGCGTCGTCCGGGTTTGGCCGGTGTATGCAGTCATTGTAAATAAGAATTTGTTCTTAACTGACTTGCCTAGTTAAATAAATAAAAATTGACAGAGGTTGAGACCACTCCTTCTACTCACTATTCAGATCTGCTGAGTCGACTGCGAGAGGCCAGGAAACCAGACGGCTCCACAGAACGTGTGGGACACATCCTAGTGGACTGGGTAAGACCATCCGTTTCCACTTCATCTCCAAGGCACATGGTTTAAGCCTTTTATCTATTGGTCACTTTAAACAATGAAAAGTGAAACAAAGCAAGTTCTCTGTCTTCATGCTAGAACTTCAGGTCAACCCACCATGAAATGGACCTTCAAAGATGAAACGATCGTCCTAAGTTTTTCTTCTTTGTTTTCTCGACGAAGAACGAGGTGATTGTTAGTGATGTTCCTATGAAAGGGGGTTGTGAGTCTAATGCTGCCTCCAGGGTAGTCATGTGGATGTATGAATGTGAACATGCACCCATCAACCCCTCTTCCATCGACATCAACTCCCTTCACAGAGTGAAGCATTAGAAATAGAAGTACTATTTTATACTTCTTCTTCATGCCTCTTCAACTGTATTAGAGGAGGTCCAACGTCCTTCCATTCAGGCCACCTTCTCCAAAGCAGTTTAAAAAGGAGGTGATGAGAGATGATTCGAGGAATCAAGGAAAGATTAATTAAGGAAGAGCCTCTAGCTCACAGTAAACATTATTTTATTTTTTTATCCTGGTCAAACTCTTGGCCATATAAGATTATACCAAGAAAGCGTATCTGATTGTTTACTTGGAAGAGCATGATCGATGTCAGGGCCTATATTCCCCAGCACAGCCAAAAGGATGTTATGGTTCTCATCAGGCCTCTCCCCCTAGCTTTGTATGAGTGTGTTCAGTATAATTGTGTGATGATTTTGACTGTACATTCCTGCATGCCTCCAGAGTTTGGCTCTGGACATACTTTACCTACTGTAGGTAGTATTATATATGGTTCAGTGGCAGCGGGATGCCCTGCTCCCCCTCCCTAATGCCCTGCTTCTCAGAACTACCTGGGAGACACACACACAGCCGTTTCCGAATACCCATACTTGTGTACTAAATATTAGGCTGATTGGGTATGCAAAAATATAAAGTTTTATAGTATGTGCAATTTAGAAAATTATATATGCTTTAAATGCCATTTTGGAGTTTCATCTAGTCGAATTCTCTGCAAACTATTGAGGAAGACAAATGTATTTTCAGACACGTTTCTTTGACAAAAGCTGATAATCATCTGATAATTAGATTAATATCACTTTTGGTCAAATGCACACAATGTCAAACCCCTCCGAAAGACAGACGTACACATACATATACAGGTTTTTGAAGAGGTGTGGGGGGCTGCCACACTGGGCGCCTGTTGTTGTGGGGAGTTAAGTACCTTGCTCAAGGGCACAACGGCAGGCAATGGCATGTAGAATTTGATGTGGCAACCCTCCGTTTGCCAGCTCAATTCCCGTCAGATTTTTGAAGTCTGACCCGGGATTAGAACTGGCAACTCTCCGGCTGCTGGCTCGCTTCTAACCGCTAGGCTACCTGCCGCCCCTTCAGATAAGGGGACGTGCTAACAAAATGAACGAATGGGGAAACAGCGCAATTGCGCATTAGATTACACATTTTCAGTATGGGTGAGCATAGTATGCTGATATGTGTTGCTTACTGCATACATTGTTACTAAACAGTACGTTCTAAATAGTATGTAATTTAGTATGATTAGTACACTGAATTTAGTTTTAGTAAGTAGTAGGCAAGAGAGATTTCAGCCACACACCCACACTCACTTAGCCCTTCTCTCTGTACTTCTGTTCATCCTCTGTGCTCTGGCTGCACCAGCCCAGTTACATTCCTATAGCTTTCAACGTGATGTAGTCCAGGTACATGGAAGAGCAGTTTGCCAAAAACTCTAGCACACTGGTACTCTATTCTTGTATTGTTCTCAATATATAAAAACGATTATTGTATTATTCTCAATATATAAAGACTTGGAGTCTTTGGTTGTATGGGAATACTACACAGAGCTAGAACAGGAACGTATGGAGGCCTAACATCTGAAACATTTGCACAATAAATAAGTGATACTTTGCAAGTGTGCACTTAACTGAAGCAGAAACACCATTACTGACCTCTTTCTCTATCTCTCTCCCTCCCCTCCAGCTTCCCTATCTAGACTCCTACAACTCATACTGCAGTAATCAGGTGGCAGCCAAGGCTCTGCTGGACCATAAGAAGCAGGACCACCGGGTGCATGACTTCCTGCAGCGCTGCCTTGAGTCGCCCTTCAGTAGGAAGCTGGACCTGTGGAACTTCCTGGATATACCCAGGAGCCGGCTGGTCAAATACCCCCTGCTGCTCAGGGAGATCCTCAAGCACACGCCTAACGACCATCCGGACCGACAGCACCTGGATGAGGCAGTGAGTAGAGTGGGAAAGGGGGAGAGAGGGAGAGACCCACATATACGCAAACACGCACACTGACACCCCCACACGAATGTAAACACACACACACACATAAATCCCCACTCACAATCCCCTATCTCTTCCTCTCTCCAGATCAACATGATCCAGAGCATCGTGGCAGAGATCAACACCCAGACAGGCGAGTCAGAGTGTCGTTTCTACAAGGAGCGTCTCCTCTACCTTGAGGACAGCCAGAGAGACCTGCTCATTGACCACTCCCGCATCCTCAGCTGTCACGGGGAACTGAAGAACAACAGGGGTGCTGTGAGTAGTGCTGCCTGTCGATCATAATAACACAATGCTTTGGAGTGGCAGAGGGATGGGATAGGATAGGGAGGGATACAAAAGGATAGGATGGATATTTGTAAGGATGGAAATTTGCCTGAATAATAACATGGACGCTGTGAGTGTCTCTGTCCATTACTTTTCAGTGTCATTCACACAAAAAGTACTTTAACACTGCACTGTAACATCCACTGACAGTAAATGACAATGCTTAAGAACACGCCACTGCTAGCTACGTCCTCTGAAGTAAGTAAGGTCAATGGTGAGAAGATGTTTGTTAAGAGAGGGGGCAGTGTCTTCCTCTAAGAGACTTACCTTATTGCCATTTAGATATATGAATAGCCTCTAAATCCACACAGACCCATGATGGTACGAGCAAACCCTTTGACCATGACCCCTAAAGCACCTCGCTCTCACCACATATCAATCTGTCTACTGGAGGTCAGGGGTCTGCTCTGAGCGCGTAGGTTCACCTCTAGGCCCTCTCTGGGTCATCTTTCCTGCTGAGATAACAACAACCCGAATAGAGGAGAGGTTTCCTGACGTGGGTTCAAATACTATTTGAAATCATTTTAAATGCAGGGCAGTCCTTAAGTGCAGATGTTGTACAGTAAGGATCTGGAAAGATTATGTATGGAGGAATGGTCTAAGATCCCTCCTCCCAATGTTCTCCAATCTCTCCAAGCTCAAAGAGGGTGGCAGGTAGCCTAGCGGTTAGAGCATTGCGCCAGCAACCGAAATGTTGCTGGTTCGAATACCCGAGCTGTCAAGGTGAAAAATCTGTCTGTGCTCTTGAGCAAGGCACTTAACCGTAATTTGCTCCAGGGGTGCCTTACTACTATGGCTGACCCTGTAAAACAACACATTTCACTGCACATATCCAGTGTATGTGACCATAAAATAATAATAAATACATAAATATTTTAGAAAAAGGCTGTGTATTTTTTGCTTATCTTTATCATGGGCGCCAATCATTTTGGACCTGACTGTATCTCTGAGATTTGTGTATGAAATACAGCTTGGCAACTGGAGTGTATTTAAAGTAAAGATACCATCCACACTGGTGATATTTTAACTATTTTCTAGTCTGAGGAGTTTGATTTCCAGGAACAGTTGATATAAAAACTAACTTGACCTGCTGCTGAAATACATGTATCTGTCCCTGTTTGGTCCAATGACATTATTTCCAATGCAGTTCTTAATTGTATTGTATTATGATGTATTGCATTTTATTTTTGGATTGCTTACTGCTGCCTCCAAGGCTCCCTTTATCTCTCGTGGACAGACTACTACGTAAATGAGCATCTGACCAAATTACGCAAGAGGGCTACCTTTTAAAAAAGAGATTCCTACCTCAATGAGAAACCTTGATAAATATATGTTTCAAATGAGCCAAAAACACCATACCCTAACACCCTTCTCTTCCCGCTCGCTCCAGAAGCTGCATGTGTTCCTGTTCCAGGACGTGCTGGTCATCACTAGAGCCATCACCCACAATGAGCAGCTGCACTATCAGCTGTACCGCCAGCCCATCCCCGTCAGAAAGCTGCAGTGGGAGGACCTGCAGGACGGGGTGATACGCCTGGGAGGCTCCATCAGAGGAGCCTTCAGCAACAACGAGAGGAGTGAGTGTTTACTCCATAGAATTACATATAGAACATTTTAATATGAGTTATAGGATCTCTATGGTTTATCCCTAGTGGATCAGGACTGTTGCCGCTGATGACTGGAGCTTGACACCCCTGGTCTATTAATGCTGTGGTCATTAACTTGCAATCTGCTTGTATCCAATTTCCCCTGTCTAACCTCTTCATCTCTCCTCAGCCAAGAACTTCTTCAGAGTGTCGTTTCATTGCAGTGGCCAGCTCCACTCCCACTCCTTCCAAGCCAGCGATGCCTTCAACAAACAGCAGTGGCTCAACTGCATTCGCCAGGCCAAAGGAGCTGCTGAGTCGGCCATGGGGGTGGTGGGGATTCCTGTCGGGGTGGGGACCAGTAGCAGTGACCCAGAGCCCCCTCCAAGCCCACTCAGCCCCCAGGGCCTTCTAAGCCCTGCAACACCTCCCCTCTCAGGACCACTGGCCCCCCAGCCAAAAAGCATGGACCATTGCGACAGTGACTCGTCTGTAGACTCTCTGGGCTGTAGCATGGACATGGACACAGGCGTTGCCCAGATGGACCAAACACACTCTAGTAGCAGCAGGCCATCAGAAGTTTGACCTTTTGGGTGTCATGGCCTCTCTGGTTTAGAGAGGCTAGAGGCTAAACCTGGGCAATATTGGTGGCAACATGGCAATGCTCTCTATATACGGGAGGGAAGAAAAACACTGGAAATTGCAGCACTTCTTTATTCTACCCTCTTTTTCATTTGTTAGTGTTCTTTGTCGCTAAACTTGAAAAAAACTAATTCGCTCTCGCGATCACTCCCTCTATCTCTTGAGCGTCTTTCTATGAGACTGTGGTGTAGTCTGTAGCAGTGACAACCATGTGTCTTAGCTGTGACTGTCAGGTCTACTATGGATGTCTACATGGAGAGGAGGGAAGGCAGACATGACTGGGACCTCAGGACAGTATTTTTGTTGTTTCTCCTGGTCCGACTCTGCTGTATGCTGAGTATCCCTACAAGCCCTTCTCATCACCTTTTCACGACAGACTAGAGACACTGCCATCACCCCTTATCCCACTGCAGTACTACTGTGGCCTCCCAGAGATAAAAGAATACATTGATGATATTCTCTTTATATGTATGTGTATACTGAACTAAAATATAAACGCAACATTTTTCAACTTTCCATATGTGCAAAAAGCTTATTTCTCTCAAATTTGTGCAGAAATATGTGCAGAAATGTGTGTGTGTGTATTGATGTAGGAATCTAGAGAACATGTTGTGTTTGCAATACCCAGTCAAAATGACCAGCAGAATGTTTTCAAAGACAATCAATATGATGATGATGTTGTTGTTGTAGTACTTGACATGGGGTTGCAGGGTGGTTCGTTAAGGACCGCTTACCACAATGGTGTAAAAGGGGGCAAAGGTGTTCACGACAGAATCTTCCCACATCTTGGCCAGAGTTGAAAGCTATGGTGTTCCAGAAGTCAGGAACTGGCAGCTTCTAGAACAGATGCTAAACTAGAGAGAGGAAGTAGAGCGAGAGAGATTCTCCCCCCCTCCCCATATGGCCTCTTGGTTATGTAACCTAGTACAAACACGTCACTCAGAGGGGAGAGCTGTTGGTGGGGTTTGATTCATTTCATAATCTATTGTTGTTTATTTAAATCTCCTCTCTAAAGTCAATCTAAGTAAGCGCATCATTCAATTATTACATGAAATTCCAAATTATGCAGAAAGACCTGAAAGGATTCCATAGTCAGGCAGTTTGACCACGTCTATCTCTACAAGATTCTGCAAGAAGTGGGAAATGTAGCATTTGACAGAAAGTAAAGTACCCATCCTGGAGGAAGCAGGATTTTCCGTGGTGTTAAGAGTCAATGTCTTAAAGAGAAGTTTTGGATTAAAGCCAGTATTCAATTAATTACTGTTGGTGTGTTTTTAATAGTCACGTTTTCATCACCCACAAAGTCACTCACTGGTCGCTCCCGTAAAAAGCGAAGTGGAGACCTTATTGTTTAAAATAAGTAGTCACTTGTTTGTGTATGTATACTCTGACCAGTCCTCTGTCACTGAGTGCTCTGTGTTGAACTGACTATGACTGCAAAATCGTTGCCAAAAATGTGTCCGGTAATTATGATCTTGTGAAAGTTTACTTGGGGGGGGCCTCATGTTCTTTCTCATTTGTATAGAAGTTCACGTGTTTAAAAGGAATCGTTTTGACCAAGTAATCACTAAAAGAAATATCCCAAAACAGTATATTATTTTGTTTCTTTTTGGTTTGTTTTATAAAGAAAATGTATTGAAATCTATTATTTAGGATCTCTATTTGTAGTTTATTTTTCACTATGAATTAATGTTATATGCTTTTATTTGGTTCGTGTTGGATACGGGAGGTGAGACGGTTGCACAGGGCGGTATTGGAATGGGAAGGGCCTAAAGAACGAGACTGGAAAAGAAGGGTTTCGGAACGAGCTACTGCATGTTGTTGTAGGCTATGTACTGTAAGCCAAGCCCTCAGATACATGGAATTGAAAGGAAAATATGGTGGTGAGAGAGTTTGTGAACCCTTTAGGTCAAATTTATGCAGAAATACAGAAAATCCTCAAATGTGATCAGATATTAATCTAAGTCCTAATAATAGATCAAGTGAACTTGATAAAACAATTGTACTTTTTTTCTTTGAGGAAATTGATCCAACATTCAATGTATTTGTCGGAAAAGGTATGTGAACCTCTAGATTAATCATCTCAATTAAGTGTATTAAAAAGTGTAGTATTTGGTCCCATAATACAAAAAATCCTAAAGGGTTCGCAAACTTTCTCTCACCACTGTAAATACTTGACATTGTAAGATGATGGCTATATGAACTGACTGAGAAAGATTGACATGAAAAGACTGTACCAAGTCATATTTGTCATGTGTATTATGGTCTGTTGTGATATTGTGGTACAGTGCCTTCAGAAAGTATTCACAACCCTTGACTTTTACCACATTTTGTTGTTACAGCCTGAATTTAAAATTGATTAAATTGAGAGTTTTGGTCACTGGCCTACACGCAATACCCTATAATGTCAAAGTGGAATTATGTTATTCAAAATATTTACAATTAATACAAAATGAAAAGCTGAAATGTCTTGAGTCAATAAGTATTCAACCCCTTTGTTAGGGCAAGCCTAAATAAGTTCAGGAATACAAATTTGCTTAACCCCCCTAACTGTGTGCAATAATAGTTTTTAACATAATTTTTTTATGACTACCTTATCTCTGTATCCCTCACATAAAATTATGTTAGGTCCCTCAGTCGAGCAGTACATTTCCAACACAGATTCAACCACAAAGACCAGGGAGGTTTTCCAATATTTTGCAAAACTGGGCACCTATTGGTAGATGGGAAACATTTTAAAAAGCAGACATTGAATATCCCTTAGAGCATGATGAAGTTATTAATTACACTTTGGATGGTGTATCAATAACCCAGTCACTACAAAGATACAGGTGTCCTTCCAAACTCAGTTGCTGGAGAGGAAGGAAATCGCTCAGGGATTTCACCATGAGGCCAATGGTGACTTTAAAACAGTTACGAGTTTAATGGCTGTGATAGACACCAGACACTGGGAGATGTTTTGATCACACAGACTGGGATATGTTCCAGGTTGCCTCTGAGAATAACATTGATGTATACACGGACTTGGTGACAGTACATCAGGAAGTGCATAGAGGATGTTGTTCCCACTGTGAAGATTAAAACTTATCCAAACCAAAAACTGTAGATAGATGGCAGCATTCACGCAAAACTGAAGAGCGCGAACCACCACATTTAACCACGGCAAGGGGCCTGGGAACATGGACGAGTACAAACAGTCCAGCTATGCCCTCCGTAAGGCAATCAAATAGGCAAAACGACAGCACAGAGACAAAGTGGAGACTAAATTCATTGACTCACACATCAGCCTTATGTGGCAGGGACTCCAGACAATCACAGATTATAAAGGGAAAACCAGCCACGTCGCGGACACCGATGCCTTGCTCCTGGACAAGCTAAACGCCTTCGAAACGAACCCACAACCCTGGCGTTGCAAGCGCCATGCTCTACCAACTGAGCTACAGGGGATTCTCCGTGGCCAAAGTCAGTAAGATATTTAAACGTGTTAACCCCCGCAAGGCTGCCGGCCCAGATGGCATCTCTAGCCGCAGACCAGCTGGCTGGAGTGTTTATGAACATATTCAATCTCTCCCTATCCCAGTCTGTTGTCCCCACTTGCTTCAAGATGTCCACCATTGTTCCTGTATCCAGGAAAGCAAAGGTAACTGAACTAAATTACTATCGCCCTGTAGCACTCACTTCTGTCATCTTGAAGTGCTTTCAGAGGCTAGTTAAGGATCATATCACCACCACCTTACCTGACACCCTAGACCCACTAATATTTGCATACCGCCCCAACAGATCCACGGATGACGCCATCGCACTGCACACTGCCCTATCCCATCTGGACAAGAGGAATGACTATGTAAGAATGCTGTTCATTGACTACAGCTCAGCCTCCAACACCATAGTGCCCTCCAAGCGCATCACTAAGCTCAGGATCCTGGGCCTGAACCCCGCCCTGTGCAACTGGGTCCTGGACTTCCTGACAGGCAGACCCCAGGTGGTAAAGGTAGGCAAAAACACCTCCGCTATGCTGATCCTCAACACAGGGGCCCACAAGGGTGTATGCTCAGCCCCCTCCTGTACTCCCTGTTCACCCATGACTGTGTAGGAACTTTAGTGGTCTAATAATTGTTGATAATTGGTAACTTCATTAATGAATCTGCCTACTATTTCAAATGAATAACGTATAAGGGCACCAGTAATAGTTTTTATTCAAAGATACAATTAATTTGAAACTCTGATTAGTAGTTTAGCCTCCGTTCATCAAGTCTAATAACAATCTTAAAGGATACGTAAGGTATTTAATTGTATTAGAGCCAGCATTTGTCAAAGCAAGAGAAAACCACACTTCTTTAAAGGCAGGATTTATTATTACGTTAAGAAACACACAATAAAATAAACACAAAGATTATGATTGATCTATTAAGGTTATAAGTTCGAATCCAGGCTCTGTCGTAGCCGGCCGCGACCGGGAGACCCATGGGGCGGCGCACAATTGGCCCAGCGTTGTCCAGGGTAGGGGAGGGAATGGCCGGCAGGGATGTAGCTCAGTTGGTAGAGCATGGCGTTTGCAATGCCAGGGTTGTGGGTTCGATAAAAATAATGTATGCGCTAACTGTAAGTCGCTCTGGATAAGAGCGTCTGCTAAATGACTAAAATGTAAATGTAAATGTAAATAAAGTCCACCTGTGTGCAATCTAAGTGTCACATGATCTGTCACATGATCTCAGTATATATACACCTGTTCTGAAAGGCCCCAGAGTCTGCAACACCACTAAGCAAGGGGCACCACCAAGCAAGCGGCACCATGAAGACCAAGGAGCTCTCCAAACAGGTCAGGGACAAAGTTGTGGAGAAGTACAGATCAGGGTTGGGTTATTCCCACGGGGGGCCAGTATGTGTTATTTCATAGTTTTGATGTCTTCACTATTATTCTACAATGTAGAAAATAGTACAAATAAAGAAAAACCCTTGAATGAGTAGGTGTTCTAAAACTTTTGACCGGTAGTGTACACTGAACAAAAATATAAACGCAACATGTAAAGTGTTGGTCCCATGTTTCATGAGCTGAAATGAAAGATACCAGAAATATTCCATACGCACAACAGGCTTATTTCTCTCAAACTTTGTGCACAAATTTGTTTACATTCCTTTTAGTGAATATTTCTCCTTTGCCAAGATAATCCATCCACCTGACAGGTGTGGCATATCAAAAAGCTGATTAAACAGCATGATAATTACTCAGGTGCACCTTGTGCTGGGGAAAATAAAAGGCCCCTCTAAAATGTGCAGTTTTGTCACACAACACAATGCCACAGATGTCTCAAGCTTTGAAGGCGCGTGCAATTGGCATGCTGACTGCAGGAATGTCCATCAGAGCTGTTGCCAGAGAATTGAATGTTCATTTATCTACCATAAGCTGCCACGGTCGCATGTCACAATGATCTGTACACATTTCCTGGAAGCTGAAAATGTCCCAGTTCTTCATGGCCTGCACACTCACCAGACATGTCACCCACTGAGCATCTTTGGGATGCTCTGGATCGACGTGTTCCAGTGCCCGTCAATATCCAGCAACTTTGCACAGCCATTGAAGAGGAGTGGGACAACATTCCACAGGCCACAATCAACTGCCTGATCAACTCTACGCCGCATGATGCAAATGGTGGTCACACCTGATACTGACTGGTTTTCTGATCCACACCCCACATTTTTTTTAAAGGTATCTGTGACCAACATATGCATATCTGTATTCCCAGTCATGTAAAATCCATAGATTGGGGCCTAATTTGTTTATTTCTGATTTCCTTATGTGAATTGTAACGCAGTAAAATGTTTGAAATTGTTGCATGTTGCGTTTATATTTTTGTTCCGGATATTTATATTCCGGACTTTGACATTGCTCATTCTAATAATTCTATATTTCTTAATTCCTTTCTTTTAATTTTTTAGATGTGCATGTATTGTTAGGTATTACTGCACTGTTGAAGCTAGGAACATAAGCATTTCACTACACCTGCGATAACATTTGTAAAATGTGTACGCGACCAATACTATTTGGTTTTGATTTTAATTCACCTTTCAGCAGGACAATAACCTAAAACACAAGGCCAAATCTACACTGGAGTTGCTAACAAAGAAGACAGTGAATGTTCCTGAGTGGCCGAGTTACAGTTTTGACTTAAATCTGCTTGAAAATCTATGGCAAGACTTTTAAATGGTTGTCTAGCAATGATCAATTACCATTTTGACAGAGCTTGAAGAATGATTTAAAGAACAATGGGCCATTATTGTACAATCCAGGTGTGCAAAGCTCTTAGAGACTTACCCAGAAAGATTCACAGCTGTAATCGCTGCCAAAGGTGACTAACATGTATTGACTCAGCGGTGTGCATAATTATGTAAATTGAACATTTCTGTATTTCATTTTCAATACATTTGCAAAAATGTCTAAAAACATGTTTTCACTTTGTCATCATGGGGTAAGTGTTAATGGGTGAGTATTCAATGTTGAATTCAGGCTGTAACACAACAAATTGTGGAATAAATCAAGGTGTATGAATACTTTCTGAAGGCACTGTAAATAATAATAATATGCCATTTAGCAGACGCTTTTATCCAAAGCGACTTACAGTCATACGTGCATACATTTTTGTGTATGGGTGGTCCTGGGGATCGAACCCACTAACATTTACATTTACATTTACGTCATTTAGCAGACGCTCTTATCCAGAGCGACTTACATTATTATTTTTCATACCCCCGTGGGAATCGAACCCACAACTATCCTTGGCGTTACAAGCGCCGTGCTCTACCAGCCGAGCTACAGAGGACCACGTGATTACTTGTATTACTGTGTTCAATGTCCATTTCTAGCTATAAAATGTAATTGCTATTCTACTTATTACAGATTATGATAATACATTTCATCAATGGGTTGTGTATAGCACATCTTAATAGGTCTGTAAATACTTTGGTGTAGAGGGACTAACAAAGGTCATCCACCCCCACTGTTTTGGATTTGGCTTGCAATGCCCCCTAGTGACTGATTAATACTACCTTAGTAGATGCTTGCCAGACTCATAGCACTCCACCCCAGAGTTGTATGAGATACAGCAGCTGTGACTACTACCTTTGAGTCCCTATATGTAACAACATATTAATACAATGTGTTACTAGATTAATTACAGTGTAACTACACGTATAAAATAACAGAGGATTTTCGTGTGAACTTCCAGGAAAGTAAACCTCTCTCAACCATATTGGTACAACCATGTTCAAGATCTAGTACACAAAGAGAGTGAATTATACCGTCATGGGAACAGCCAGTTGTTGGAGTGGTTGATCACTGCTTCTCATGGGACCTGGGGTCCTCTTAGGAGCCCCATCCATGAGTGGGCTTACCTTGGCATTGGGTACCTTGTCTCCCATGGGCCTCGCATTATGTCAGCTCAGGTTTCTTTTGTCTGTCTGACCACCAATACTCTCCTTACAACTGTTCAGTAGTATGTTCTCAGGGGCAGCCACAATGCTTTGTAGAAATCTGGATATTTGTTCAGACCTACAGAACAAAGATCATGTCAAGAGCTGGTTATTTTAGTCTGTGAATAAGTGGAAGGATACAGTATGTATGAATATTTCTGAAACACAAAATGTCAAATAAAACAAGCTACTTAAAAAATGTATTTAAAACATCTCACATGTAAAGGGTAGCCTAGCGTATAGGTAGCCTAGCGGTTAAGAGTGTTGGGCCAGTAACAGAAAATGTTGCTTTTTTTTAATCCCTGAGCCAACTAGTTGAAAAATCTGTCAATGTGCCCATGAGCAAGGCACTTAACCCTAATTGCTCCTGTAAAGGTGTCCACATGCTTCCCAGCCGAAACAGTTCGGAAGAGTTAGTGCATATATTATGAGGACATTTTGTGACGTTTTTATTAGTTTTGGACTTCAGTTAGTTTTTTTGGCTGTTCGGGCATACATTTATTTTTTTATAGAGGCAAGCCGAAGTTCAGAGCTGAAGTCTACGCCCCTTTTTCGGTGATTGGTCAACAGTAGGGATTCTTCAATAAAGTATTTGTGTTCATTCAACGACAGACGACAGTTGGTGGGGAAACATCCGACTGGGAGGTGTGATCATTGTCAGGAGGAGATGGAGACAGTGGAACACGTTCTATTTCAGTGCCAGAAATATGGGAGGGAAAGGGAGCGATTGTTATTAGATTTGAGGAGTAATGGGGTTGAAGAGCCAGGATTAAGTGAACTGCTGGGGAAATCTTCACGGGATGTAGTATGAATTTCGTTTCCTTAGGGAAACGAGAAGAATATTGAGTAGGATTCAGACCTTCCCTGTCTTTAGCAGTGATGCCAATTTAGCAATTATGTTGCTAGATTTAGCAACTTTTCAGACTACCCTGGCAATTTTATTTTCAAACAGCACCTAACAACAATTTTAGCTACTTTTAAACATTTATTTTGATCTTTTAGCAACTTTTGAAAAGTGACTCAAATGCTAAAATGCACACATTTTCCCTCTAAATGACACAAAAACGATTTTCTCTGTCACACACTCAGTCACAGCACAGGTGCCTGGCTGCAAAAGTGCATTGTGAGTGACATCAGCAGCAGGTGCTCAGCTTGTGCACAGGCAGCAGCAGGCCAGCCAAGCAGCACAACAACCTGGAGAGACATGCCTAGCCCACACATAATTATTTGAGTTAAGTTGCTTGTTCAATAAGATAGCATATATACCTTGTTATTAGCTTGTACCTATAATTGTTGATCAGTTAGGTAGCATGTTAACTAACTACCAATGTGTAGGTTTACTAGTTAATAAGAAAATAAATGAAATGTAATTGTTCAATAATGTGTAATGTGTAATTGTACAATAATTCAATGTGTTGTTTAAAAATATAAATATCTGATCATATAAAATGTGTTGTGTTTATATTACCTTTACAAATAAAAATGTGATAATAAACAAACAAATCTAAACTAACAAATGTCTAATCATATTTGAAGCTGAGATGGCCAGTCAATTTCAGTAACGTTATTGTGTATTCTATATTCCAAGATGGCGTAGCAGTGCGGTCATGTTTTTTTCTGTGTCCTTGTGTAAATAGCCAGTTGTTTTTGTTTTTTGTCTTTTTTGTATATATTTCTAAATTTTACTTTTTATTCTTTAACTAAATATACTTTCCTGCAACCCGCCTCACCCAACGTGGAAAGGATTCAATTATTTCTTTATAACTTTTATCAAGAACCTTAAGCTGAAACTAGTCTAGCTGCAACCGAATGGCTACTTGCTATTAGCCACCGTTAGCGTCTTCACCATTGTCCGTGGCCTGCACTACCCACCAGCCAGCTCTAGCTCTAGCCTGGACAATTTGTCGGCCTAGTCTGCACAGCGATGCTATCTCTTTCATCGTTACCCAACGCTTAGGTTTACCTCCACTGTACTCATATCCTTCCATATCCTTGTCTGTACATAATGCCCTGAATCTATTCTACAACACCTGGAAATCTGCCCCTTTTATTCTCTGTACCCAACGCACTAGAAGACCAGTTCTTGAAGCCTTTAGCCGTATCCTTATTCTACTCCTCCTCTGTTCCTCTGGTGATGTAGAGGTTAACCCAGGCCCTGTAGCCCCCAGTATCACTCCTACTCCCCAGGCGTTATCATTTGTTGACTTCTGTAACCGTAAAAGCCTTGGTTTTTTGCACGTTAACAACCGAAGCCTCCTCCCTAAGTTTGAGTTATTCACTGCGTTATCACACTCCGCCAACACTGATGTTCTAGCAGTGTCTGAATCCTGGCATAGGAAGGCCACCAAAAATTCAGAAATGTCCATCCCCAACTACAACATTTTCCGTCTCGATAGAACTGCCAAAGGGGGTGGGGTTGCAATCTACTGTAGAGAGAGCCTGCAGAGCTCTATCATACTATCCAGGTTTGTGCCCAAACAGTTTGAGCTTCTACTTCTAAAAATCCACCTTTCCAGAAATAAGTCTCCCACTGTTTCTGCTTGCTACAGACCCCCCAGGGGTGGGTCCGCGGTCACTGACCACCCCTCATCACAGTCAAACGCTCCCTAAAACACTTTATCGAGCAGGCCTTTCTAATTGACCTGGCCCGGGTATCCTGGATGGATATTGACCTCATTCCGTCAGTAGAGGATGCCTGGTTGTTCTTTAAAAGTGCTTTCCTCTCCATCTTAAATAAGCATGCCCCATTCAAAAAATTCAGAACTAAGAACAGATATAGCCCCTGGTTCTCCTCAGACTTGACTGCCCTTGACCAGCACAAAAACATCCTGTGGCGTACTGCATTAGCATCGAACAGCCCCCGCGATATGCAACTTTTCAGGGAAGTCAGGAACCAGTATACACAATCAGTTAGGAAAGCAAAGGCTAGCTTTTTCAAACAGAAATGTGCATCCTGTAGCACTAACTCTAAAAAGTTTTGGGACACTGTAAAGTCCATGGAGAATAAGAACACCTCCTCCCAACTGCCCACTGCACTGAGGCTAGGAAACACTGTTACCACTGATAAATCTGGATGTAGTCTATCACAGTGCCATCTGTTTTGTCACCAAAGCCCCATATACTACCCACCATTGTGACCTGTACGCTCTTGTTGGCTGGCCCTCACTACATATTCGTCGCCAAACCCACTGGCTCCAGGTCATCTATAAATCACTGCTAGGCAAATCCCTGTCTTATCTTAGCTCACTGGTCACCATAGCAACACCCACCCGTAGTCTGCGCTCCAGCAGGTATATCTCACTGGTCATCCCCAAAGCCAACACCTCCTTTGGCCGCCATTCCTTCCAGTTCTCTGCTGCCAATGACTGGAACGAACTGCAAAAATCTCTGAAGCTGGACTCTTATCTCCCTCACTAACTTTAGGCGTCAGTTGTCAGAGCAGCTTACCGATCACTGCACCTGTACACAGCCCATCTGTAATTAGCCCACTCAACTACCTCATCCCCATATTGTTATTTATTTTGCTAATTTGCACCCCAGTATCTCTATTTGCACATCTATTATTCCAGTGTTAATACGAAAATTGTAACTATTTTACACTATGGCCTATTTATTGCCTTACCTCCATAATTGACTACATTCGCACACACTGTATATATATATATATATTTTATGTTGTATTTTTGACTGTTTTGTTTACCCCATATGTAACTCTGTGTTGTTGTTTTAATCGCACTGCTTTGCTTTATCTTGGCCAGGTTGCAGTTAAAAATGAGAACTTGTTCTCAACTGGCTTACCTGGTTAAATAAAGTTTATTTTTTTTAATGACATCACAACGTTATTTAGGAACTTTTAGCAACAAATCGACCTGCCTCTAGCAACTTCACCTGAAAATTAGTTGGCAACACTGGTCTGGTCCACACCAGTCCAGTTGGTTAAAGTTGGTTGCCAACCGCCATATAAAAGCCACAGAAGAAGAATAACGAGCGACGACTCGTTTTCATGCACATTTTTTAATTGAGAAATACTGCACCAAAAATCTTAGTTAGATGTAAAAATGCGCGACTAAATCTTCCCGGCAAAAATGTTAAAATGAATGACAGATTTCTTGAGTTATTTTAGATCAATTCTGACTATTTCGAGGAAGCATACTGGCTACGGCGTCTCAAAATGGACAAACAATAGTATTGCAGCTTTTTTCTCCTATTTCAAGCGAAGGTATTTTAAGGAAGTATGCGACCACACGCGTTTGGTTCGGCTAGTCGCCAACCGAACCGAACTCGTCTCTCCTTGAATGACAACAAACCATTTATTAAAGAATCCCTAGCGTAGACTTCGGCCCCGAAATGTGTGTGCCCGAACAGCCGAAAAAACCCTCACCGGTCCCAAATGTCATCATAATATATGCACGAACTCTACCGAACTGATTCGGCTGGGAAGCATGCGGACACATTTAAGTCGCTATGGATAAGACCGTCTGCTAAATGACTAAAATGTCAATATAAATTTAGCAATCATACCTTTAATCTACCCGCAGACGGCGCCAAAACCCTTCGGATAAAACCTTGATCGTCTGATCCAGCATCGGCCCGTTGTGGATGGAGGAGAGTCTGTGCGTCGAATACATCAGTGAAAGAGCAGGCCAGATTTTTTGAGTGTCTGCCTTCAGAGTGTATGGGAAAACAACACTCAGCCTCTATCTAAAATGGAGAGCCACAGTGGTGACAACATCCCTGCATCGAAATACAGCTCAGTGAAATATTACACAACGTTACCCCCCGAAAGTACACTAAGTGAACATGGCGGGCATTCTTCCGAGCAAGCTGGTGGTACCGAGACGAGACCGAGAAGTGGAACTTCGACGCAATATATTCCAAAAGCGGGGGACCACTTGAACTTTCAGATACCGAGAAAGAACCAAGAAAAGATAGGTACTTTCTCAATTGCTAAATTAATTGCTAAATTAGCAGTATATGCTAGCTAGCCAGCTGATGTTTTTGATACTACCGTTACTGCCAAAGATACCCATTTTTTCTGGAAGTTAACTAAACTAACGTTACTTGTAAACAAACTGTGTTTCAGCTGTCAGATCATTGAATTTGACCAGGGTCACTGTTCAGCTAACTAATAGCTAGAGGATAGCTTGTTCGCTTATTTAGCATGTTCTAAGCTTGCTTAGTTAGGTCACCTGCTTTTATTGCACCTGGAAGTGAAACATGGTTTACTTGGCCAGGTAGGTAGCTAGATAGCCATTGGGATGTAGAGTGCTGGTGAGCATTGTGTAGTAGATGTGTAAGTAGATAAATAGATGTATTGTGTGAAATGTGCATATGCTGCTAGATCAGCACAGTACTGTAGGCTAGCCTACATCTTGCACACTGTTTCTGCAGGTTGATACGTGTAACGTTAAATCTCTCTAGGACAAGGTGAAAAAAAGTAAACGCAAATGTGGCTATCATAAAGAACTATAAATGCCGTAATGATTTGGACGAGACTGCCGAATCGAGGCAAAGGTAATAATCTCTGGATTAACTATCTAATGTTAGCTATTTTGTATATGTTGTATATTATATATTGTGGAAGGGTTATTTTCCGACGCCAACCACCAGAACGATAGACAACTCAGGGAGCTATCACTCTCCATTATTGTTGTTGCATAACCTTCCCGACAAACTCTTCTACAGGACACAATTTATGCAGATGTATAATTCTCTCGAGCCCCAATGTCTTAAATCAGTGTGTTGTTTATGCTGCCAAAATGTTCTTGATGGATCTATGAATGTTGTAGAGGAGGTGATACTCTTGTCAACCAACACAGATTAGACTACTTTTCATAATGTGGTTTAGTTTGTGAAAGGCCTGCAGCCCAGCACGTAACACATTGTTGTGGAAGATGTTACCACATTGAGACACAGGCTTCCTGTTATGATTTGAAACTGTTTTGAGAGTGTATCAGAAGTCAAGTCAGAGGTGTGGTTTTCTCACTTCTGTGAAAATAGACTGCACAATGTCTCATCAGAAGTAGCACCTAACCAGATTTTCCGGTTATTTTGGCCAATGTGGCTTTTTATAAGCCTAGCATCTGTAGTTTCATTTCTGAACAAAAATAAGAAAAAAAGCATGCATTGACTTGCTAACGCTGAGGGGGTGTTATTTGTGTTGCACAATGGCTTACATGGAACCAAGTTTGTTTTTGTGTGTGGGTCAGTATTCTAACTGAGCATAGAATAGATTGTACATTATTTTGTCACAGGGGACAAATATGTTTAGATTGGGATTTGGGATAGAACTGAATTGACCAACCTGACTGTCTCTTGTCTCTGTCCCTGTAGCGTTGTTCCAGTATGTGTCCTCAGAGTCCAGGGAGTTTGAGGACATCTTGACTATTCTGTATTCCAGCTACAGAGAAGCCAGCTCCAACGGGACGTTCACGTACACCAAGCTAAGAATCGTCCATAGTGAACTGCTGGAGAAGAATGTAAGCAATGATTTAGGGTGACATTTTCGTTATACAAAAATACCATGAATCTGCAGCGCTGATGTTTAATATCTTTGATCATTGTTTGATTGACAGTTTGTAGAGAAAAGGAGGGAGCTGAAGCTGGATGGGAGGACAGAGAAGGAGCTGGAGGAGACCCACTGTTTCCTGATGGCTGACACCATCAAGGTGAGGAGCTATAGTATCCGCACATTTATATGTATATTGAATGTACATATTACATGCAATAATACTGTTACACCCCTGGTTATAGCTCCCATGGATCTGTGAGAATGGCCTTCTTGTGGGGCACAGCTGGATCACAGCTCTGGGTAATCCAGCTAAGGGTAAGGTCATCATCCAAGCTATTTAAACCTGAGTGTTGAAGTGTTGGCAGACGTTATTGTGTAGTTATTGTCTGTATGTGTGTATAGGGATTTCTAAACTGAAGTGAGGATTATTGTTGAAACATATTTTTCTGGAGAGTAAAAAGTAGTGATGGGGGAAAGATTTATACAGTTACGTATCGCAACATTATTTTGGATGTTATTATATTGATACTTTGACTCCCAAGTATTGATTTGTAAAAAAAAAAAAAAAAAAAAGGACACCAATTCTAGGTAGCGTTAGCTAGCGCTAGTTGGCTGTACCTGCACCAAAACTCAGGTATTTTTTTTATCCTATAGCTTGCTCTCAATCTTTTTAAATAGTGACCCAACATGTTTTCAGTACTTTTATTTCCACAACTGATCAAAAGTCATTTTCTCATGCTCTCTCTTGTCTCGTGAGCATTATGTTTGGAACATCAAATCACAATAAAATCGCAGTATCGAATTGCAATACATGTAGAATCATGAGAATCGAAATACATATCGTATCGGCACCTAAGTGTTGTGAAATCGTATTGCAAGGTCCCTGGCAATTCCCAGCCCTAGTAAAAAGGTTATGAGGAGGAATAAGACTGAATTGTTTCCGTTTTGTCTTTCAGGTGTTTATTTGTCTAAATACTCAGACTTACTGCAGGTCAATCCTTTTAATCCTGGAGTCATGGGAGAGATCATCATATTCAAGGTCATCAAGGTAAGAAAACCTCGTTGCTTTTCGCAAAATGTTTTCTCATAACGTGGTCAAAATATGAATGAAAGTAAACAAGCAAATCTCTCTCTCCAACAGGGTAAAGTAAAGAGCATCTATGAAAACATGTCTAAGAACCTTTTGGACCCCACGCCCAAGTTTGACAGCCATTTATCCAAGAATGCCAGCAAAGTCACATCTCTCACCTCCTATAGAGCCTATGAGCTTACTCAGGTACTGGTACTAACTACGTTGCATGTAGAGGATAGGTCTCTAATTTGGATTATAATCGATTAATAAACCAATATTTGTTAATATTGAAGGAGAAAAACTAACTCAAATGCAAGTGCGGCATAGAGGTTTCTTGTATTTACTGTACGTCTCATTCTGGCCTCCCCCCCCCACAGCAATACTTCTATGAGTATGACTTTGATGAGCTGAAGGCTCGGCCGAGGCACGTGTGCCCCTATGCAGTGGTCTCTTTCCAGTTCAAAGGCAAAGATGCTCTGTTACAAGCCAAGCCCATGGCTCCCCTAAGGTACAGGTCTATGTCAATTATGCATAAGTGTTGATGTAGAAATGTCAACCAATCCACAAATTATTTTGTTTGGGTTCTCTAACAGGTCAAACAGCCAAACATCTGCAGGAAGTAAAGGTAATGTCCTAGTTTGTTGATCTTTGTGGAAATAGGATTACGATATTATTACTATGAATAATTAATATTTTAGTCATTGAGCTGATGCTCTCATTCAGAGCCACTTCGCAGGTAAGTACTGTCATTGTGTTGATGTTATCTACTGATGGATGTGTTTGACTGTTATGCCCTTGTCTGTGTCTACAGGCAGGAGTAAATACACAGTGTGGAGTGGAGAGCTGGTGAATGAGGGTAGAGCAGTGTCCCAGGTCTCCTTCTGCTCCTTCTCTCCCCCCTTCCTGCCTTTCAAACTGTGAGTCATATGACCTTTTTACATATCAATGTCAACTTGATAATGAAGTCACTATTTTATTTTTTCCCACACCAAATGCAAACATACACATACAAACAACAACTCTGCCCACACCCGCAACTCAGAATCTCCATCCCTAGTGCTTGCATTATTGTTTGCCACATGGCCTTAAATTGTACCAATTTGTTTTTCTTGGTTGCCCATGCTATTTCAATAATAAATCATTAGATTTTTCCATTGTGTTAATGATGGCGGATTAATTCATTTCCAAGTTTTAAAATACCTTTTTTAAAGATTAGTGATGAGAAGAGAATCGTCCAGCCCCTTTGGGGATCTCACTACACCCCCATATGCCATATCTTGAAATATGCAGACAGACAGATTAAAAAATATGTTTACATTGTACTTGCTGTGCTGTGGTGCCTTCTCGCTGCAGTAGGGAGGAGAGAGAGACAACGTGTGCCAATCACACAGGCACTCGCTGTAATTCTTTTTAACACAGTGTGACTTTCAGGCTCTTTCTTAAGTCATTTGTGTGTCTTCATTATTTGAATCAAACAGTGTGCTTAAAGCATCAGACAAGCTCAGTGCATGTGTAGTGTCACTGTCTATATACAGTGAGGGGAAAAAAGTATTTGATCCCCTGCTGATTTTGTACGTTTGCCCACTGACAAAGAAATTATCAGTCTATAATTTTAATGGTAGGTTTATTTTAACAGTGAGAGACAGAATAACAGCAAAACAATCCAGAAAAACACATGTCAAAAATTTTATGAATTGATTTGCATTTTAATGAGGGAAATAAGTATTTGACCCCCTCTCAATCAGAAAGATTTCTGGCTCCCAGGTGTCTTTTATACGGGTAATGAGCTGAGATTAGGAGCACACTCTTAAAGGGAGTGCTCCTAATCTCAGCTTGTTACTTGAATAAAAGACACCTGTCCACAGAAGCAATCAATCAATCAGATTCCAAACTCTCCACCATGGCCAAGACCAAAGAGCTCTCCAAGGATGTCAGGGACAAGATTGTAGACCTACACAAGGCTGGAATGGGCTACAAGACCATCGCCAAGCAGCTTGGTGAGAAGGTGACAACAGTTGGTGCGATTATTCGCAAATGGAAGAAACACAAAATAACTGTCAATCTCCCTCGGCCTGGGGCTCCATGCAAGATCTCACCTCGTGGAGTTGCAATGATCATGAGAACGGTGAGGAATCAGCCCAGAACTACACGGGAGGATCTTGTCAATGATCTCAAGGCAGCTGGGACCATAGTCACCAAGAAAACAATTGGTAACACACTACGCCGTGAAGGACTGAAATCCTGCAGCGCCCGCAAGGTCCCCCTGCTCAAGAAAGCACATATACAGGCCCGTCTGAAGTTTGCCAATGAACATCTGAATGATTCAGAGGAGAACTGGGTGAAAGTGTTGTGGTCAGATGAGACCAAAATCGAGCTCTTTGGCATCAACTCAACTCGCCGTGTTTGGAGGAGGAGGAATGCTACCTATGACCCCAAGAACACCATCCCCACCGTCAAACATGGAGGTGGAAACGTTATGCTTTGGGGGTGTTTTTCTGCTAAGGGGACAGGACAACTTCACCGCATCAAAGGGACGATGGACGGGGCCATGTACCATCAAATCTTGGGTGAGAACCTCCTTCCCTCAGCCAGGGCATTGCAAATGGGTCGTGGATGAGTATTCCAGCATGACAATGACCGGCTCAAGAAGAAGCACATTAAGGTCCTAGAGTGGCCTAGCCAGTCTCCAGACCTTAATCCCATCGAAAATCTGTGGAGGGAGCTGAAGGTTCGAGTTGCCAAACATCAGGCTCGAAACCTTAATGACTTGGAGAAGATCTGCAAAAAGGAGTGGGACAAAATCCCTCCTGAGATGTGTGCGAACCTGGTGGCCAACTACAAGAAACGTCTGACCTCTGTGATTGCCAACAAGGGTTTTGCCACCAAGTACTAAGTCATGTTTTGCAGAGGGGTCAAATACTTATTTCCCTCATTAAAATGCAAATCAATTTATAACATTTTTGACGTGTTTTTCTGGATTTTGTTGTTGTTATTCTGTCTCTCACTGTTCAAATAAACCTACCATTAAAATTATAGACTGATCATGTCTTTGTCAGTGGGCAAACGTACAAAATCAGCAGGGGATCAAATACGTTTTTCCCTCACTGTATGGGGGACAGCCCTAGTGTGGAACTAGAAGGTTGACTGTCAGATGTATTACAGTGAATTAGGAAGTTATTCAGACCCCTTGACTTTTTCCACATTTCGTTACATTACAGCCTTATTCTAAAATGGATTGTGTGATTGGCACACGTTGTCTCGCTCTACTCCCTACTGCAGCGAGAAGGCACCACAGCACAGCAAGTGTTTATTGGGATGTCCGTCCTGAAGCTGCAACATCATTTCAGCCTTTCCGTTCTTACTTGTTTCTGACTGAAAAGTGCTGTTAACTAAATTCCTAACTTGTTTAGGAAAAACATTCCCTATTCCCTCAACCCATGCTCTCTTTACGTGAAACATGTAAGCCTCGCATGCATGTGATCAATAGGACCTATAGCATATCATAATCACACCAGTAAATTGGTTATAACAAACTCTGAACACAGTAACACGTGACAGCAAAATGGATGCGGGGGACGTGAAAAAGAAATTCGAAACGGGAGAATGTTTACTGGTTGCTCAGGAGGGAAAGGGGAAGTCAGATTTGTGGAAGACATTTGACTTAGTTGTGGAAACTACTGGAGATCAAGAAAAGGGAGGGTATAGGAGCAAGTGTTGCATGATAATTATGTGTGCCAACCAGTTGCTGTTTGATTACAATATTATTATTGTTTCTGACCATTTGGAACAGTGTAAACAACACGAAGTGTACCAGTTTGTTCTAATGAATAAAATACAAAAATATATAAAGCCTTTATTACAGCAAAGACTAAAAACGGTTGCATGCATTCGTGAATTGCGGTTTATTTATTGTTTATGCTAATTAATCAAAGCTCCCTTTTGTTCTTTAATTTTAAAACTAAAACACTTGATCGCATTTCAAAGCATGAATGACGCGTATGCTGTGCGATGACATGAACGAATGAATTATTGATTGATTGATACAGTAGCCTATATATTGAAACAGTAGCCTATATATTGAAATATAGGCCTAAGTTACGGTATTAAGACTAAATAGGACGCGTTCTTAGGCCTACAGCTCTCAGTGGTAGTTATACAAGGCTACTATACAAAGCCTACTAATTATAATGACATATTACTGTAATGATTATCATAATAATAATTGTAATAATGACAATAAGAAGGAGATCAAGAAAAAGGAGTGCTGCGTGCATATTATGTGTGACAAACAGGTGCTTTAAGATTACAATATAATTTTTCTGCCCGTTTGGAACAGTGTAAACAACACTAAATAGATTATAAGTAATAGCACTGTTCTAACGAAAAAATAAATGTAAAGCCTTTATTAAAGCATAGCAAAGATTATGGATTATGGTCCTCTGTAGCTCAGCTGGTAGAGCACGGCGCTTGTAACGCCAAGGTAGTGGGTTCGATCCCCGGGACCACCCATACACAAAAAATTTATGCACGCATGACTGTAAGTCGCTTTGGATAAAAGCGTCTGCTAAATGGCATATTATTTATTTATTATTATTAAAAACAGCCGAATCTGTGAAATTGCTTCATCTGACATTTTGCAGTTGCATGAGGCTTGGTGCTCACGGAATCAGTAGGCTATTAAACAAACACTCAGAGAAGCAAGAGCTGTCTTATTTCTGTGTGTATATATATATAATATATACACACACACACACACACTACTGTTATGATGAGTTTCTGGTATCGAGAAGTTCAGGATGCAAGAGAGTAGTCGACCACTTATATGGGGAGTTGATTCAGTCATAATTTAATGTTTACAATACTGGATTCTATGACAAGCGGTACGTGCGTAGCCTCTTGTCATCTGAATGACTTCCATAGAAAATCTCTCAGTTTATATAATGCTCTCCGAGCTACTTCTATCCCACAGTTGACAACCATTATTGAGTGCCAGTCATCTACTACAATAGTATCACCCTACATGGTATCGTGTGGCACCATAGCCAGGCCCTCACGCACTCCTTCTAAGATTAGCAACAGTGGCCCCCAATCTATCTTGGCACACCGACCCTCTGTCACTCACCCGTGACATCAATAACACCTGGCGTGTCCTTCTCCCTCCTCTGTCCCTCACATACAGCTTATGAGTTTACATACATTAATAAATCCTGTATCAAAAGTCGTTATATCAATTCACCCTTTTCATTATTGTGATGTTGTAAGTGAAATTCCACAGATATAACATTACTTGAACCAAACAAACAAAACATACAAATGCGCTATCTGATTGACTGAGGTAGTCTTGTTTCCACATTTCCACTCCTGTCTTTCTCTAATATATTTCCCATAGCTTTAGTTAATTTCCCATAACCTATTCTGATGGCAAGAATGTACAACATGCATCTCCCCCTATAATCGCATACATTCCCCCTTTATCTACTGTAATAGCCTCCAATGCTATGCGATTATCAATTGCATAGTGTCCCATGAGTGACATTTCCCACCCAATTGCTTGAAAATCCAAGACTGTGAATAGGTAAAATGTTCAACTCTGTTCAACCCTGACGCTGCTCTGATAATATGCCTGCAGGAGAGATACACAGGATAACACTGTGGTTTCAGTCCCTGTTAAATCAGTACAGCCTTGGACCATTTAGGATTGAGGAATTCAACCAAAGGTCAGATCAGATGGAAATAGCATAAACATTCCTATGTCAAACACACTAAAACCCCATGATAGGAACCAATTAAGTTATTGCCTAGCAACAGAGATATGTACCACTCTAAACATCCATATCAATACCTCCCAATACTTCAAATGTATATAGTGACTAATATGTGAATACGGTAACTTAATAATCCACATTTTCATGATATCAGTCACAATCCTCATATTAACTGTTTCAAACAGTAAGATTCAAAAGTTTCTACTCAAAATAAATCATATAAGTGTATCCTAAGACATTACCATAACGTATTGCTGTTTTAACCATAATATCTATTTAAGACCGTTATCTCGCAATAGTACAAGGAATACCCTTCATGCTGAAAATAGTTTAAACATCTTTAGTTACTAATATATACTAATGATTGACTTAAATCACTCAGTCACCTTATCAATTATAACCAAAACCAAATTACTTATCTCAACCAAATTTAGAATGACTATTCTTATTGATTCACTTGGTCCTTATCAATCAAACAATGTCCCAACTTCAATGTCTCATCCGAGTCACCACCATCACTACACCCCATTGTGTCTTGTCCATTTGCGAACCATTATACCAACAACATCAGAGATGTTGTGTTTGAACAGATCTTTCTCCATTCTCACTCAATGGTGGACTCCTGTCCCACTCCCGCAAGATAAAAACATGAGAGGAAATCCTTTGATAGCTTCGATTGGCTGTTGTAGACCGGTTGCAGGTAGAAGTGGTACTGTACAGGAACATCTTCAACGCCTCTGATGTTCATCTTCAGCCGGTTCATAGGTTGTTTCTTTTATTTAGGTTCACACCATTCTAGGCCAAATTATCCCTGCTATGATTCAAGACACCATCTGTATTTACCTCAATAGAAGACAGCACATAGCAGTTTAATAGAGTTCATTCCTAATCCAATAAATCCATATAAGCATTGACTATATGACAAAAGATTATGTTCGACCAATTATTCTTAATGCCAATTTCTAATATACTTCCCAATTTCTGTTAGGGAAATGAATGGCGTGACAGTCAGTCTCTAGTCGTCGGTTTCCTCGTAGTAGTCTGTTGCAGTGGTTTACATGATACCAGGTCGATCTCCCCTGTATCCATACATCCGTTGGTGTAGACTGGGTGACGATGTATGGTCCTTTTAGATCTGAACCTTCTTCCGTCACTATGGTCTAGGATCATGCAGAGTCCTTCTCTATTTATCAACATCGCTCTGTGGAGTGTGTCCTTCTTGCAGCGTACGAATAGGGAAGTTGAGAGTCCCTAATGCAAAGAAAGACAGACACAGACACAAAAGAAAACAATGCTCCGCCGTGGCGGTGCCATCTTCCTCCTCTGAGTTGGAACACTCCTACAGTGGGACACACAGATGCAGGGATCTCTTTCTGCTACTTTCCCCTCCATCGAGGTAGCCAGCAACACCTAGTACTGACCTTCACCCGTGGGAAGAAAGTCTTAGCAACATTGTTAGGTGCGACACCGTATGCTATTATACCCTGTCGTCTTTTCAGTCAGGAGAAGCTTTGATATTAGGAAGTGCACATTTTTGCAGCTTGTTATAGGTCACTAGTTTCATAGACAGGCCTCCTCTACATCCTGCCTTATACCACAAATACATTTTCACCTAAAATATTTAATCTAACCCCTAACACATTAATGTCTACTGCTCATATTCTTAATACAATTTTCATATTTACAAAAAAACCTAATGTGAGCAGTACTTCCCCCCCTTTAGACGCATGACTCACATCGTGATTCATTTTACATTTTAGTCATTTAGCAGACGCTCTTATCCAGAGCGACTTACAGTTAGTGAGTGCATGTCACACCCTGGCTATGGGACTCTAGTTGTTGAGCCAGGGTGTGTTTGTTCTATGTGGTGTGTTTCTATGTTGGGGGTTCTGGTTTGTTGTTTTCTATGTTTGCCTTAGTGACTCCCAATCAGAGGCAACGAGTGTCAGCGGTTGGCTGGTTGTCTCTGATTGGGAGCCATATTTAACTGTCTGTTTTTCACTTTGTGTTTGTGGGTTTTTGTTCCGTGTCGGTATATGTTTACCGTTGGACGTTACGAGTCGTTTATTGTTTTGTTCGTGCTTGATTTAATAAAGTCTTATCATGTTCACATTCAACGCTGCGCCTTGGTCCTCCTCATTGGTAGACGATCGTGACAGAAAAACCCACCAAGATGTGACCAAGCAGCGTGTCCAGGAGCCATCGCCAGGGAGATCCCTGACAGATCTCCTTCGCCTCCTCGACTGGGTCAAGCCGAGTGAGGAAGAGAAGGGCTTGACATTGTGGCAGAAGGGCGAACGGCTGGCGAGGGACATGGAGACCTGGTCCACGGGTAGGAGAGACGCCCCGAAAATGTTTAGGGGGGGGCTAACGCCGTGGACGACGGGCCAGCAGGAGACCGCGGCAGAGCGGCCCAGCGGATTGGCAGAGGAGGCCGCCAGGTTACGGGGGCCACTGGTCGAAGAGGGGGTGGAAGATGTAGAGGCACGGCGAGAGGTACTGGCGAGTGTTGCCAGTCCGGTCCGGCCTGTTCCTGATCCCCACGTAGGGCCAGTGGTGTGTGTTCCCAGTACGGTCCGGCCTGTTCCTGCTCTCCGCACCAAGTCTGTGGTGCGCGTCGCCAGCCCAGTCCGGCCCATTCCTGCTCCCCGCACCAAGTCTGTGGTGCGTTTCGTCAGCCCTGTCCGGCCCGTTCCTGCTCTCCGCACCAAGTCTGTGGTGCGCGTCGCCAGCCCGGTCCGGCCCGTTCCTGCTCTCCGCACCAAGTCTGTGGTGCGCGTCGCCAGCCCAGTCCGGCCCATTCCTGCTCCCCGCACCAAGTCAGTGGTGCGCGTCGTCAGCCCGGCACGGCCCGTTCCTGCTCCCCGCACCAAGTCAGTGGTGCGCGTCGTCAGCCCGGCACGGCCCGTTCCTGCTCCCCGCACCAAGTCAATGGTGTGCGTCGTCAGTCCAGCACGGCCCGTGCCTGTTCCACCGGTGGCGGGTCCGGCACCGGTCAGGTGCTGCGTCACGCCGGAGCTAGAGCAATCCGCTCCACCAGTGTTCAGTTCAGCTCTGGTCAGCAGGGCCAGACCGGACCAGGGGTACTTTGGGGGGTTAGAGAAGGAGTGGGGGTCAAGCCCGGAGCCAGAACCGCCGCCGAGGAGGTATGCCCACCCAGCCCTCCCCTGTTTTGCTCTTTTTGAGGCGCGGTCGCAGTCCGCGCCTTTAGGGGGGGGTACTGTCACACCCTGGCTATGGGACTCTAGTTGTTGAGCCAGGGTGTGTTTGTTCTATGTGGTGTGTTTCTATGTTGGGGGTTCTGGTTTGTTCTTTTCTATGTTTGCCTTAGTGACTCCCAATCAGAGGCAACGAGTGTCAGCGGTTGGCTGGTTGTCTCTGATTGGGAGCCATATTTAACTGTCTGTTTTTCACTTTGTGTTTGTGGGTTTTTGTTCCGTGTCGGTATATGTTTACCGTTGGACGTTACGAGTCGTTTATTGTTTTGTTCGTGCTTGATTTAATAAAGTCTTATCATGTTCACATTCAACGCTGCGCCTTGGTCCTCCTCATTGGTAGACGATCGTGACAGTGCATACATTATTTTTTTATTTTTCATACTGGCCCCCCGTGGGAATCGAACCCACAACCCTGACGTTGCAAACGCCATGCTCTACCAACTGAGCTACATCCCTGCTGGCCATTCCCTCCCCTATCCTGGACGACGCTGGGCCAATTGTGCGCCGCCCCATGGGTCTCCCGGTCGCGGCCGGCTACGACAGAGCCTGGATTCGAACCAGGATCTCTAGTGGCACAACTAGCACTGCATAGACCACTGCGCCACTTCAAAAACAAAACAACGACATTGTTTGTTAAACCAAAATAATAAATTACATTAAAATGACAACTTAATTGTATCCCATAAAGTAATTCAAGTAATATCAAACTTGACTAGCGCCAGGTTTTCCTCATTCAGTACTAGCTCTTTCACTCTGACCTTATTATGGTCCACATCATATATATAACTATTGCCAAATTATAAACTTCTTCATAATTATCAGTATTATAAATTACCCTCAACTCTGTATAATAAATTACCTTAAATTCCTCATCCCATGCCTCTTGGCTTTCCAGTGTGGGTGATCAATTCACACTAGAAAGTCAGGACAGAGTTCAGAGGTCATTCAAACCCTTCAAAGAAGTGTTCCATTCTATAGTATAAACTAATCATTAACCACAGTCAAAACATTTCATAAATGTTGTGTATCCCCAGTGTACAGTAAGTCCTTATTACATTTATTCTCAAAGGAAATCACGTGTTTACCCAAAACTCACTCATAAAAAGAAAAAACTTCAGAAAGTTCCATGTGTGTGTTCCTTTAAGACTTATCATCTCTGACCCGTTAAAACCCCCTAAAATCTCAATCAAAACCCTATATAACCATTATAATAGGTGGGTTGTGTGTGGTTATCTGAAAAACCATATTGGAAAACAACAAACAAAAATGGCCAGGCCTTATTTCATTCAGTAGCTCCCTCTTATGATCTAATTATAAGACTGCCGAATTTGACTAACTGCTCCACCTAGCCCAAAGACTTTTGAAACATCCCACTGAGAGATAAGGAAATCCCCATTTTCCTGGAAGAGAAAGTACACATTTCGTTAACATTTAATTATAATCAGCAATCCAAAAATATTAATTACACACAAAACATGATGCAGATATACCCCATCCTACCTCACATCAATAATCGTTTGTTTCAATCTAATTCCTCATAACTACTCCAGAAGAAGATTACATAAAATCTCTCAAAAGATGAAAACCACTCAAGGTTCTTTGAGTTTACAATGAGTATTTTTAAATGATTACTTCATACCTCATTCTTTTTAAGTCTCACAATGATTATCAAACCCCCAAAATCGGCTTCATCTTATCCCATATCAAATCATCATGGTATCTTTACTGGATGACTTACCCCTTAGATTGTTCCTGTCACCCCTCTATATGTAATATTTGAGACATTCACAAATATAATCAATTACTACGCGTAAAGAATCAATGATATTAGATTTCAACCGTTTATTAACAATTTGTTTGAGATGTGATCGCCTAAGTCTTCTTTAACATACCTACTGTAGTGTACTTCCACACTCCTATAACAAATAATTATACTCAAAACTCAGACAATACCATGTTTCATTAAGCTGACTACACCTACTATTACAAACCTATAACCCCTTTTCGGTAATGTAATCATCTTTACTTGTTGCATTGATGTTTTAAAATAAAACCCTATTGTTTAATAAATTCAGAACTTACAAAACATTTTTACTTCTCCATCAGCCAAATAGTAAAAACGACCTCCCATTGTTCAACGTACCAGAAACAGATTATCGGTTTTAGAATGAATTAACTGTCTGCATAATTCACTGGTGTTTAAACAAACTATAGAATTTAATAATAATAATTACAAATTGTCAAAGAACGTTCCCTATTCAACTATCTAGATATGTGCTCCACATTACCCTCTGCGTCCTTTACATCCCGATATAGCACAACGAGCACGACTCTTTCACACGCTTAGTAAATCATGGCATAAGTCAATTCTATCCACAAACGTCTACTACTTAATAATAGCTTTTCATTGACCTTAACTATAAATAATTATTTTAATACCAGTCTACTCAAACAATCCAATGCAACATTTCTCATCTCCCAATTAACCTACTTTCCTTTTAACACAGAAAACCCTCTACAATCTCTATTATCCTCTACCGCTGTCTTTCCATCTAACAGTACTTTATCAGGTGACAAATTATTGTAACGTTATAGTCAAAACAAACAAAACATCTATTCACAGAGATGCAACTTGAATTACTATGTTATCCTATTCGCCATGGGTTGGTAGGACAATCTCTTCTGTAAAATCGTATCAATTCACCCAGTGATCTAGGTCAACAGCATCCATGTAACAGTTTTGCTTCCTTCCCTACATGGCTTGAACCAGTAACCCTCTGCACAGATTAACAACAGTCACCCTCGAAGCACCATTACTCGTCATTCAACAAAAGGCGCGACCTTGCAGAGCAAGGCAAACTCCTTCAAGGTCTCAGAGCAAGTTATGTCACCTATCGAAACGCTACTAGTTAACGCCGCTAACTAGCTACCCATTTCACACCGGTAACACTCACCCCCCTTTGACTTCCTCCTTTTCCACAGCAACCAGTGATCCGGTTACACCAAACTTAACCCATTATGACACTTACAGCTGTCTCACATTCAGCGAACCCCAGTTGCTAACACCCACTGATCAACACCTAGAAACTCTCCAAACAACAAATAGAAACCGTTCTCAAACAGCGTTCTGCCTTTACCTCTATCGTAGGGTTAAAAACTAACTTAACAACTTTCACAATCCTAGATTGCTGTTGTAGCTTCATGATTGGTTCAGTTTATCTGTTACGATATTGTGTGAGTAATATTTCTGTAGTTCCTCCATCTTTCATACTCTGCTCCCTTCCAACACTGCTTCATAATCCCTGGTGTTTTGTTAATACTCTTTTTATTCTCTTTGTCCCCTTGCTTCACTTCCCATTAAGATAAGACACTCGCTTCTCTGTGTGTCATCCCTATACTATTATTATCCCCTTTATCAATGAAGATGATACCAATCCGCCATTACTAGAAGTCAGCAGATCTGGGTAACTGTCCTTTCTAAGTAGGCTACAAGTAACAAACCAAACACTTGCTGTAGTTGACAATCATACATTTAATTTATATCCATAGTATTAATATCCAATTTATTGATTGACATTACGCCACCATTCTCAATTGTTTATCTAGCAAACCATTAGGCAACCCAAAGAAAATGACTACCTCGAAATCGTCTCGCTATTCCTGTTAAATAAGTGAGTCCTTCAATTTGAACCCAGCACGCTGATAAATCTTCCATTCTACATCACCAAAAATAAATACTTTGTAGTATCTGTCTAAGCAACACATACCAACAGTAGAATTACACTCAGAAACCCAGATTTGTTTACTCTATGCCATTGCCCCAATGCTATTGAAATGACACACAAATAGCGCAATTATACTGGCTTATCTTCTCACCATCTGTCACGCCCTGGCTCTGGGGACTCTTTAAGGTTGAGCCAGGGTGTTAGTTTCTAGGTTTAGTTTTCTAGGTTTATGTTCTAGATCGTGTGGATCTATGTTGGCCAGGGTGGTTCCCAATCAGAGGCAGCTGATTCTCGTTGTCTCTGATTGGGAACCATACTTAGGCAGCCTGTTTGGCACAGTTAATTGTGGGATCTTGATCTGTATAGGTTTGTGGTGTTTAACCTTTAGACTTCACGTATCGTTTTGTTGTTTTGTTGTTATTGTTAAAGTACTCATTAAAAGATGTACGCCTATCACGCTGCGCCTTGGTCCGGTTCTTACGACGATCGTGACAGAAGATCCCACCAAAGAAGGACCAAGCAGCGTGTTCAGGAGCAAACACCAGGAAAGGAACTGGAGAAGTTGGCGATGTCCCAGGTGGGCGAATGGTGGTTGTGGGAGGACATGTTCGCGGGCAAAGGGCCATGGGCAAAAGTTAAAGCCCTGGCGAGAGAGGAGGTACGGCGCCAACCGTGCCGTCGTCGGACAGGCGAGAGGCAACCCCAATATTTTTTGGGGGGGGGGGCACACGGCATGGACGACGGGGCTGCTGGAGGCAGCTACAGGGCGAGTTTGTGGACTAGGAGAGGAGGCCACCAGGTTACGGGGGCCATTGGTCATGAGGGGGAAGGAGAGTGTATTGGCACGGCGAGAGGTACTGAGGTTTGTTACCAGTCCGGTCCGGCCCGTTCCTGATCCCCGCACAAGGCCAGTGGTGTGTGTTCCCAGTACGGTCCGGCCTGTTCCTGTCCCTCGCACCAAGCCTGTGGTGCACGTCGCCAGCCTGGTCCGGCCTGTTCCTGCTCCCCGCACCAAGCCAGTGGTGCGCGTCGCCAGCCCGGTCCAACCTGTTCCTGCTCCCCGCACCAAGCCAGTGGTGCGCGTCGCCAGCCCGGTCCGGCCTGTTCCTGCTCCCCGCACCAAGCCTGTGGTGTGCGTCGCCAGCCCGGACCGGCCCGTTCCTCCTGCTCCCCGCACCAAGCCAATGGTGCGCGTCGCCAGCCCGGTCCGGCCTGTTCCTGCTCCCCGCACCAAGCCTGTGGTGCGCGTCGCCAGCCCGGCCCGTTCCTGCTCCCCGCACCAAGCCAGTGGTGCGCGTCGTCAGCCCGGTCCGGCCCGTTCCTGCTCCCCGGACCAAGCCAGTGGTGCGCGTCGTCAGCCCGGACCGGCCCGTTCCTCCTGCTCCCCGCACCAAGCCAATGGTGCGCGTCGCCAGCCCGGTCCGGCCTGTTCCTTCCCCGCACCAAGCCAGTGGTGCGCTTTGCCAGCCCGGTCCGGCCTGTTCCTGCTCCCCGCACCAAGCCTGTGGTGCGCGTCGCCAGCCCGGCCCGTTCCTGCTCCCCGCACCAAGCCAGTGGTGCGCGTCGTCAGCCCGGTCCGGCCCGTTCCTGCTCCCCGGACCAAGCCAGTGGTGCGCGTCGTCAGCCCGGTCCGGCCCGTTCCTGCTCCCCGCACCAAGCCAGTGGTGCGCGTCGTCAGCCCGGTCCGGCCCGTTCCTGCTCCCCGCACCAAGACAGTGGTGCGCGTCGTCAGCCCGGTCCGGCCCGTTCCTGCTCCCCGGACCAAGCCAGTGGTGCGCGTTGTCAGCCCGGTCCGGCCCGTTCCCGCTCCCCGCACCAAGCCAGTGGTGCGCGTCGTCAGCCCGGTCCGGCCCGTTCCCGCTCCCCGCACCAAGCCAGTGGTGCGCGTCGTCAGTCCGGCACGGTCCGTGCCTGTTCCACCTGTGCCTGGTCCGGCACCGGTCAATTGCTCCACGCCGGAGCCAGAGCAATCCGCTCCACCGGTGTTCAGTCCAGCTCCGGTCAGCAGGGCCAGACCACGAGGGCGAGAGAGAGAGGGGTGGTCACGCCCGGAGCCGGATCCGCCTCCGAGGCGGAATGACCACCCGGCCCCTCCCCTGTGGTGTTTGGTAGGCGCGGTCGCAGTCCGCGCCTTTGGGGGGGGGGTACTGTCACGCCCTGGCTCTGGGGACTCTTTAAGGTTGAGCCAGGGTGTTAGTTTATGTTCTAGATCGTGTGGATCTATGTTGGCCAGGGTGGTTCCCAATCAGAGGCAGCTGATTCTCGTTGTCTCTGATTGGGAACCATACTTAGGCAGCCTGTTTGGCACAGTTAGTTGTGGGATCTTGATCTGTATAGGTTTGTGGTGTTTAACCTTTAGACTTCACGTATCGTTTTGTTGTTATTGTTAAAGTACTAATTAAAAGATGTACGCCTATCACGCTGCGCCTTGGTCCGGTTCTTATGACGATCTTGACACCATCCGATACAAAATGAAATTCCTTCACTACATCACCTTACCTCCGCAATGATAATTAGTTTAATGGAAACCCCAAATTGGCTTTGTACTATGTTATAAGTTACGTCTATAAATTCCAGTCCTTATGGGCAGTTCATTTCTTAACCCTTATCTCTATCAAATTATCCATCACCGGAACAAACTCAGAAAACCTTTATTTATTATTTCCCACCCCTGACGTACGTCTACGTTTGGGTGAGTAAGTTAATACATACATATTACTCTAATTACCTTTCTATTAATCGATTACCCACAAACTTCATCCTATTTTCACATCTTCACATACTCCATATAGAACTTTAGAAACTCCTAGGTACTCACATCAAACAATCCTTTTGTTAAAAAAAAATTGTATCCTCACTCAACACAAATCCACTTCTTCAAATAAACTCCCAGCGGAACCTAAAAAACAGACCGTAGTTTCAAGGACACTGACTTTCCTGTCATTGGATCCTTAACGGTTCTCTAACCTTCAGGAAACCCCGTCAAAGTCAAGCCTCTCCTTAAAACATCCTACTTTTCCAATACACTCTAAAATAACCTCACGCTCTCCATACCACTCCTTGACATTATATGATGGGCATTTATATATGGAACCACAATATAATGTTATATCATAGGTTATTATCCAAACGTATATCAACTTAACATACACATTCATGTAATTTATTATGCACCCTTTCAGATTAAAATTACTTTCTGCCCTTTGTTCATAAAATAGCCTATGTTGTTCCATATACCTCGATGCCATCTGGTGAACAAAAAATGGTTGCATCGAGTTTACTTAAAAGGTCTCTTCCCATGAACGCCATAGTAGTTGTAGCACTTACTATAAATGAATGTTGAAAAGTAATATCCTCCAAATCAATTTGTAATGGGAGAGATATAGGATAAATTTGCGGAGTTCCACTAATCTCCCCCCCCCCGGACGCGCAGCTCCAGCGGCTGAACGTCACCGGCCAGGACGACGACCCCGAGGACGAGGAGCGGGCCGGTCATGGCGGCAACGGTGGAAGTCCCGAATTAGGTTGGGGTCCAGAACGTCCCCAGCCGGAACCCAGCTCCTCTCCTCAGGAACATACCCCTCCCAGTCCACCAGGTAATGGAGCCGTCCCCCACGGAACCTGGAGTCCAGCAGGTCCCTCACTGCATACATTTTACATTTTAGTAATTTAGCAGACGCTCTTATCCAGAGCGACTTACAGTTAATGAGTGCATACATTTTTTCATACTGGTCCCTCGTGGGAATCGAACCAACAACCCTGCCGTTGCAAGCGCCATGCTCTACCAACTGAGCTACACAGGACTACGTGTATACGCCAGACTCCCGTCAATGTCCAGGGGTGGAGGAGGCGTACCCCGGGGGGTGGCATCCGCCAGAGGACCAGGAACCACCGGCCTGAGGAGAGACACATGAAAAGTGGGTGAGACACGGTAGTGAGGGGGAAGGAGCAGCCGGTATGATGCCTCATTTATCGTCCGGAGGACCTTAAACGGCCCCACAACTCAGGGGCTCAGTTTCTTGCAGGGCAGGTGGAGAGGGAGGTTTTTTGTGGACAGCCAGACACGTTCCCCAGGCTGGAATACAGGGGCCTCACTGCGGTGGCGGTTGACTTGATCCTTCTGCCGACAAATGTCCCTCTGGAGATGGACATGGGCGGCGTCCCAGACCTGTCCGGCCCTGTGGAACCACTCGTCGACAGCGGGCGCATCGCTCTGGCTGGGTGTCCAAGGGGCCAGGGCCGGCTGGTACCCCAGGACGCACTGGAAGGGAGTGAGCCCTGTGGAGGTGTGAACGAGGGATATTCTGCCCAGGGAAGAAACTTCACCCACTCAACCTTCCGGTCCTGACAGTGGCAACGACGAAACCTCCCCAGCTCCTGGTTCATGCGCTCCACCTGCCCATTCGACTGAGGCCTATACCCAGAAGTGAGGCTGGCCGTGGCCGCGATCTTCTCCAGGAAAGCCTTCCACACTCGGGAGGTGAATTGGGGGCCACGGTCTGAGACGATGTCCTCCGTAAGTCCATAATGCCGGAAGACCTGTTGGAACAGGACCTGGAGAGCAGAAGGAAGATCAGTTAGTGGCAAAAAATGGCATGATTTGGAGAACCGATCTACGACCACCATGACTGTGGTGAAGCCGTCAGAACGTGGAAGGTCGGTGACAAAGTCTATGGACAGGTGTGACCAAGGTCGCTGAGGCACTTGGAGAGGAACTAGTTTGCCTGCCGGGGCGTTCCGAGGTCTCTTTGTTTGGGCACACACGGAACAGGAGTTGACATAGCGGGAGACATCAGAAGCCAAGGTGGGCCACCAGTATTTTTGGGCTAGAGAATGCAGGGTGCGCGTAATACCAGAATGCCCTGCCGTAAGGGTAGTGTGCGCCCAGATCAGCAAGCGGTCACGGGACTGGTGGGAACATACACAGCAGGTGCTGGGTCCTCCTGAGCCGCCAGGCGGATGTCTTCATCCACATCCCAAACGACAGGTGCAACGATGAGAGACGAGGGCAGGATAGGACCCCCCAGATCCTTCCTTTCTCTGGTATGGTGCATCCTGGAGAGTGCGTCTGCCTTCACATTCTGGGATCCTGGGCGGTAGGACAGAATGAATTGGATGCGAGTGAGAAATTAGGCCCACCTGGCTTGACGAGAGTTGATCCGTTTCATGTGCTCCAAATTCTGATAGTCAGTAATAATCCGGAATGGATGGACTCCACCCTCCAGCCAGTGTCTCCAATCCTCCAGAGCAAAGACCACCGCCAACAGCTCCCTGTCTCCAACTCCATAGTTCCTCTCTGTGGGGGTAAGCTTTTTAGAGAAAAAGGCACAGGGATACATTTTCTCTGGCTTACCGTGCCGCTGGGAGAGGACCGCACCCACGCCCTCCTCCGATGCGTCCACCTCCATGATGAAAGGACAAGAGGGATCATCTCTCCTTCAGCCTCTTGAAGGCAGCGTCAGCCTCAGGGCTCCAGGCCCGTTTCTGAGGCCCCCCCTTAAGGAGAGAGGTGAGCGGGGCGGCTATGGAGCTGAAGGACCTGATGAAACGCTGGTAGAAATAAGCGAAGCCCAGGAAGCTCTGTAGGCCCTTGATGGTGGTGGGAACTGGCCATGACCTGACGGCGTCCGTCTTCACTCCTTCCATGAACACCCCCTGAGGACTGATCCGGTATCCCAGGAAGGAGATGGCCTGTTGGTGGAATTCGCATTTCTCCCCTTTCACCAACAGGCTGTGTTCCCGGAGGAGTAGGACAGCTCGGACATCCCTGACATACTCCTCGAACGTAGCTGAGTAGATCAGAGTAGATCAGGATATCGTCGATGTACACCACCACCTGTCTACTCAGCATGTCCCGGAACACGTCATTGACGAAGGACTGGAACACAGAAGGTGCGTTGGCGAGGCCGTAGGGAATGACGCAGTATTCATAGTGGCCTGAGGTACTGCTGAATGCCATCTTCCACTCGTCCCCTTCCCGGATTCGGATCAGGTTGTAGGCACTCCTCAGGTCCAACTTGGTAAAGTACCGGGCCCCTCGTAGCTGCTCGATGGCCGACGGAACCAGAGGGAGGATGAACCGGTACTTGGTGGTGACTGCGTTCAGCCCCCTGTAGTCAATGCATGGTCTCAGTCCTCCATCTTTTTTGGCCACGAAAAAGAAGCTGGCGGAGGCAGGAGAGGTAGAGCGTCTGATGATCCCCTGTTTCAGGGTCTCCACAACATACTTCTCCATGGCCTCAGTCTCCGTCATGGAAAGGGGGTAAATGCGACTCTTTGGGGGGTGTTGTCCCTCCAGCAGGTCAATGGCGTAGTCACAGGGCCTCTGAGGAGGGAGACACGTAGCCTTTAATGAAGAGAAGACATCGGAGAGATCTGCGTACTCACGTGTACGGATCAGGCACTATTACGTGCGTAATAGTGCCTGATCCAAGGGGTTTATTGTCCAGTGAGGTGACGTGTAGCGGAGATGGCAGTGGCACGGTGGGCAACCCCCATTCAGAGACCAGCTCCCTATATACAGTGGGGGAAAAAAGTATTTAGTCAGCCACCAATTGTGCAAGTTCTCCCACTTAAAAAGATGAGAGAGGCCTGTAATTTTCATCATAGGTACACGTCAACTATGACAGACAAATTGAGAAGAAAAAAATCCAGAAAATCACATTGTAGGATTTTTAATGAATTTATTTGTAAATTATGGTGGAAAATAAGTATTGGGTCACCTACAAACAAGCAAGATTTCTGGCTCTCACAGACCTGTAACTTCTTCTTTAAGAGGCTCCTCTGTCCTCCACTCGTTACCTGTATTAATGGCACCTGTTTGAACTTGTTATCAGTATAAAAGACACCTGTCCACAACCTCAAACAGTCACACTCCAAACTCCACTATGGCCAAGACCAAAGAGCTGTCAAAGGACACCAGAAACAAAATTGTAGACCTGCACCAGGCTGGGAAGACTGAATCTGCAATAGGTAAGCAGCTTGGTTTGAAGAAATCAACTGTGGGAGCAATTATTAGGAAATGGAAGACATACAAGACCACTGATAATCTCCCTCGATCTGGGGCTCCACGCAAGATCTCACCCCGTGGGGTCAAAATGATCACAAGAACGGTGAGCAAAAATCCCAGAACCACACAGGGGGACCTAGTGAATGACCTGCAGAGAGCTGGGACCAAAGTAACAAAGCCTACCATCAGTAACACACTACGCCACCAGGGACTCAAATCCTGCAGTGCCAGACGTGTCCCCCCTGCTTAAGCCAGTACATGTCCAGGCCCGTCTGAAGTTTGCTAGAGTGCATTTGGATGATCCAGAAGAGGATTGGGAGAATGTCATATGGTCAGATGAAACCAAAATACAACTTTTTGGTAAAAACTCAACTCGTCGTGTTTGGAGGACAAAGAATGCTGAGTTGCATCCAAAGAACACCATACCTACTGTGAAGCATGGGGGTGGAAACATCATGCTTTGGGGCTGTTTTTTCTGCAAAGGGACCAGGACGACTGATCCGTGTAAAGGAAAGAATGAATGGGGCCATGTATCGTGAGATTTTGAGTGAAAACCTCCTTCCATCAGCAAGGGCATTGAAGATTAAACGTGGCTGGGTCTTTCAGCATGACAATGATCCCAAACACACCGCCCAGGCAACGAAGGAGTGGCTTCGTAAGAAGCATTTCAAGGTCCTGGAGTGGCCTAGCCAGTCTCCAGATCTCAACCCCATAGAAAATCTTTGGAGGGAGTTGAAAGTCTGTGTTGCCCAGCGACAGCCCCAAAACATCACTGCTCTAGAGGAGATCTGCATGGAGGAATGGGCCAAAATACCAGCAACAGTGTGTGAAAACCTTGTGAAGACTTACAGAAAACGTTTGACCTGTGTCATTGCCAACAAAGGGTATATAACAAAGTATTGAGAAACTTTTGTTATTGACCAAATACTTATTTTCCACCATAATTTGCAAATAAATTCATTAAAAATCCTACAATGTGATTTTCTGGATTTTTCTTTCTCATTTTGTCAGTCATAGTTGACGTGTACCTATGATGAAAATTACAGGCCTCTCTCATCTTTTTAAGTGGGAGAACTTGCACAATTGGTGGCTGACTAAATACTTTTTTCCCCCACTGTATAGACAGGTGTGTGACTTTCAAAATCATGTCCAATCAATTGAATTTAACACAGGTGGACTCCAATCAAGTTGTAGAAACATTTCAAGGATGATCAATGGGAAAAGGATGCACCTGAGCTCAATTTCAAGTCTCATCGCAAATGGTCTGAATACTTATGTAAATACGGTATTTCTGTTTAAAAAAATTAAATAAAAATAATAATAATACAAAAAAACGGTTTTATATTTTTTATTACTACGTCTGTCAATCTTATCGAAATGTATAATTTAAGTCACCTGTTAAAATAATAGTTCCTGTCTGGATATGAAAAATACGAAAATATACAATTTCAAAGATTTTACAGTTACAGTTCATATAAGGAAATCAGTAAATTGAAAGAAATTCATTAGGCCCTAATCTATGGATTTCACATGACTGGGCAGGGGTGCAGCCATGGGTGGGCCTGGGAGGGAATAGGTCCACCCACTTGGCAGCCAGGCCCACCCACTGGAGAGCCAGGCCCAGCCAATCAGAATGAGTTTTTCCCACAATAGTGTTTTATTACAGAAATAAATGCTACATTTTAGAGTGGCCTTTTGTCCCCAGCACAAGGGGCACCTGTGTAATGATCATGCTGTTTAATCAGCTTCTTGATATGCCATCACTGTCAGGGGAATGGATTATCTTAGCGAAGGAGAAATGCTCACTAACAGTGAGCACAACATTTGAGAGAAATAAGCTTTTTGTGCATATGGAACATTTGGAATTTTTTTTTTTCAGCTCATGAAACACTTTACATGTTTCGTTTATATTTTTGTTCAGTATAATAATATCCATATGAAGAGGATTCAATGTTAGAAAATGAACCTCTGTCTTTGTGTGTCCGTTCTAGGCCAGAGAAGCTGGAGCTGGGTTTGGTGATGAGTATGGACCAGGTAACTCAGATGATCCCCTCAGCTCTGTTCTCCTCGAACCTGTATGCAGACAGCCACCAAGGTACACATTACAAGAGTGATCATTACACTACTGCTCGAGATCAAAAATATACACAGTACTGTATGCTCAGCGAAAAGTAAAAGACTGCGCAGTCACACTGCGATCTATGCTCCTATGTTGTACGACATACAGTGAGGGGAAAAAAGTATTTGATCCCCTGCTGATTTTGTACGTTTGCCCACTGACAAAGAAATGATCAGTCTATAATTTTAATGGTAGGTTTATTTGAACAGTGATAGACAGAATAACAACAAAAAAATCCAGAAAAACGCATGTCAAAAATGTTATAAATTGATTTGCATTTTAATGAGGGAAATAAGTATTTGACCCCCTCTCAATCAGAAAGATTTCTGGCTCCCAGGTGTCTTTTATACAGGTAACAAGCTGAGATTAGGAGCACACTCTTAAAGGGAGTGCTCCTAATCTCATCTTGTTACCTGTATAAAAGACACCTGTCCACAGAAGCAATCAATCAATCAGATTCCAAACTCTCCACCATGGCCAAGACCAAAGAGCTCTCCAAGGATGTCAGGGACAAGATTGTAGACCTACTCAAGGCTGGAATGGGCTACAAGACCATCGCCAAGCAGCTTGGTGAGAAGGTGACAACAGTTGGTGCGATTATTCGCAAATGGAAGAAACACAAAATAACTGTCAATCTCCCTCGGCCTGGGGCTCCATGCAAGATCTCACCTCGTGGAGTTGCAATGATCATGAGAACGGTGAGGAATCAGCCCAGAACTACACGGGAGGATCTTGTCAATGATCTCAAGGCAGCTGGGACCATAGTCACCAAGAAAACAATTGGTAACACACTACGCCGTGAAGGACTGAAATCCTGCAGCGCCCGCAAGGTCCCCCTGCTCAGGAAAGCACATATACAGGCCCGTCTGATGTTTGCCAATGAACATCTGAATGATTCAGAGGAGAACTGGGTGAAAGTGTTGTGGTCAGATGAGACCAAAATCGAGCTCTTTTGCATCAACTCAACTCGCCGTGTTTGGAGGAGGAGGAATGCTGCCCATGACCCCAAGAACACCATCCCCACCGTCAAACATGGATGGAGGTGGAAACATTATGCTTTGGGGGTGTTTTTCTGCTAAGAGGACAGGACAACATCACCGCATCAAAGGGACGATGGACAGGGCCATGTACCGTCAAATCTTGGGTGAGAACCTCCTTCCCTCAGCCAGGGCATTGAAAATGGGTCGTGGATGGGTATTCCAGCATGACAATGACCCAAAACACACGGCCAAGGCAACAAAGGAGTGGCTCAAGAAGAAGCACATTAAGGTCCTGGAGTGGCCTAGCCAGTCTCCAGACCTTAATCCCATAAAAAATCTGTGGAGGGAGCTGAAGGTTCGAGTTGCCAAACATCAGGCTCGAAACCTTAATGACTTGGAGAAGATCTGCAAAGAGGAGTGGGACAAAATCCCTCGTGAGATGTGTGCAAACCTGGTAGCCAACTACAAGAAACGTCTGACCTCTGTGATTGCCAACAAGGGTTTTGCCACCAAGTACTAAGTCATGTTTTGCAGAGGGGTCAAATACTTATTTCCCTCACTGTAGGTACCTGTTGTCATTCTTAGTTGCTGACTACACTGGCCATGTGTGCACATGTTGATTTTTGTCTATCTCCACCAGACGCGATCATGACACGCATGTTAAAATATCAAAATAAATTATGTTAATTTCTGGGCAGGTCGAAACACACATGAAACATTCATGGACATTTAGCTAGCTAGCTGTTGCTAGCTAGTTTGCCCTGGGAGATTAACATTGGGTTGTTATTTTACCTGACATGCAAATGGTCCTCTTTTTAGCTGGTTCTTTGTGGAATTTTGACCCGGAGTCATACAAACTCGTGTTTCTCTACTCCAACAATTAATCCAATTAAATTTCATGTGTCTATACTCAGCTGTTCCTGCCATTTTCTTCAATTTGAAGAAGACTCACTGATACTCACAGGGCTTCTAACATCTCTTCTGTAATTACATTTACATTTTACATTTTAGTCATTTAGCAGACGCTCTTATCCTGAGCGACTTACAGTTAGTGAATACATATTTTTTTTATACTGGCCATTCCCTCCCCTACCCTGGACGACGCTGGGCCAATTGTGCGCCGCCCATGAGTCTCCCGGTCGCGGCCGGCGGCGACAGAGCCTGGATACGAACCAGGATCTCTAGTGGCACAGTTAGCACTGCGATGCAGTGCCTTAGACCACTGCGCCACTCAGGAGTACGTAATGTGTGTGGGTGTGTGTTTGTATTGTAGTGTTGAAGAGTGGGACACACTGCAGCCTGCTGGAGGTGGTGGATAAGAGCAAGTCGGGAGACAGTCTGGCAGCACTGCTTCAAGGCCTGGAGACACAGAGACTGGTAGGTCCAGGTCCAGCACATCTTAATTAGACCAACACTCCTCCTACTGGGAATGCAGGCTTTTGCTCCAGCCCTGCTCTAACACCTCTTCTATGTACAGGTTCTTGTCCACATGTTGGCTGACAAAGGGTTCCTGTTCCTCCTCTCTTCAGTTCAGATGGCCACTCCAACTGGTAAGTCAAATCATAGTGTATAATGTGGTGACACTTTACATGAAGTTGTTCTATGCCTGTGTAGTAACTGTAATAAGATAGTGTTAACGTGTTACATAGTCATTCACTAATTATTTACTAACCTTTTTTTTAATTATTTTTTTTAGAAAGAAGAGATGGGTTGAAAAAGTGCCTTAAAGCACTATTCGTTTTTCAAGAGTCCAGGGATGTGGCAAAATACAGTACAATGTGTCCAGCTACTCAGGAGCCTTTGCAGACGTCCTCCCGTGACCCCGCCATGCCCCAGCTGAACAGCTTTGTCCCGGCCCTGCATCACGCCCTGGTCAAGGTGCGCTGCAACCCGCCCGCCGACCTCTCGGCCGGGGTCGAGCGCCAGGCCAGGGACTACCTCAGTGGACTCCACAATGGAAAGGTATAAATGTGTGATTGTATGTGTTTTGACTAGTCAAACTTTTCACTAGATTTTGACTAGCCATATGTGTATGTTATTGATGTTTTGTGATGTGTTGTATGTTATGTGGTGTTTTACTGTGTACCTTTTTGTGTGACATGTAGCTTACTTCCATGCAAGAATACAGTAAAGTACTGTATCATCTCCTCTCTAGCTCCGCCACATCCCCATGACTGAATACGACGCCAAGCTGGATGACCGGGGGAAGCTGTTCCCAGCTCCCAAACACCACAAACTCAACATGGAGGGCTACCTGCGCTCCTACGTCTACAACCCCAACCTCTACACCATGCCTGTGGTCCGAGCCAAGGAGATGGTAGAGAGTTACGGCACTGTGCCTGATGACAACAGCCCTGTAATGGACTGGGAGGGTAGTGGAGCCAGCGGTGACAAGCCAGTGGTAGGGTCGGAGGTAAAGACTTACGGTGCCACTGCTGCCCAGCCCCCGGTGGTCCAGGTCAACCACTCTCCCTGTCAATCTCCCACTGTCGCCAACCCTCAGAAGGTGAAGGAGCTGATTAACCTGATACTGTGTCGGAGGAACGCAGAGGGGGACGTCCAGAAGAAGGGAGTGGCGCAGGGAGGACGAAAGCAGGGGGCAGGAGGGTTGGACCCCCGAGGACTGAAGAGGAAGCTGGAAAGGGAGACTGCAGAGAGGACTCTGAACTACCTGAAGAAGGCCTCACAGGAGAGGGGCGGAAGGGACAGCAGAACAGGTATGGAAGGCCTTGCTGAGGGTTGGGGCATAATTTTGGCCTTAGGTATAAGTAGTGGAAACGAGTTTAAATGAACTTGAAATCCAGTCTTTCAGATGTTAAATCCAGTTCCTCAGATGTGTTTCATGGATGCTGGCTCACCTAGCAAAAGAGATCCACAAAGTGTTTGGAAATGAATGCAGTAAATGTATTTTTTATCTCTCTTTTCTTTTCTCTCTTCCTCCCAGCAGCAGCTGCTGAAGAGGGCCAGAGCCCTTCTTGTCTGTCCTCTGTGATGCTGCCGAGTGTTGGTCTGAGAGACGTGGACCTGAGGAGAGACCGCTCGGAGGCTGCTGTCAAGTTATTAAATATGTTAACCAGCCTGAGTAACGCAGCAAAACAAGGGAGCTCTGAGGGGAGAGGAGGAGGGTCAAGAGAGGGGACGGAGCAGACTAAAGTTCTGCTGTTTGATAGGATGATCAAGCTGGGCCTGCCACCCAATCAGGACATTGACCTGAGGAAACGACCTTGTAGGGGCCTGCAGGACAAGGCTGACTACTTGGAGGTAATAAGTCGATACCTTTGTTTCCTAAACATTTCCTCTGCTCAAGCCATTCCACTTAATTGATCTATTCTAGAACCAGTTCAATGACTGTGAAAGTGTGAGTGCAATATGTGTACATAACTTCGTATTGTCCTGTCTCTCTCTCTCTCTGTGTGCGTGTGTGTGTGTGAGAGAGCAGACAGCAGGCAGCGTGAGCAGTCTGGAGGGCTTCAGCCCCAGTTCCAATGGTGAAACGCCCAGAAGATCACAGTCCCAATATCAGGGGGAAGAACAGATACCATGGGTCCTCATCCCCATCACAGGTACGGACCATCACTGCACATACAGTATAACTCGGGCCGGGCAAGAGTTTTTCCCGGTCAAGGCACGTATCACGTAGTTAAAGCAATATGTCCCAATGGGATATCCCCACAGGTATGGACTATCACATAACACATAGGCTGCAGTTTGACCCCTTTCCCAGTAGTGTGCACTAGTTCAGTGAAATATTTTGAAAGAAATATATATGCATATATATTTACATTTCTGTGAGAAAATCTGGCTGATATGTGAAACTATTATGATATTTACTAATACCCTTTACTCCTGTGCAGGGCTGAAGTCAAAGAAGTACTGCCAGAGAGAGGAGGACATCCCTCAGGACCCACGCTTGGTTCCCCAGATCCCCATGGCAAACAGCAGCCACCCCCCCTGTGTCCCGGAACGACGGGAAAGAAGCATCAACCCTTTGTTAGAGGAGCTCCCACAGCATAGCTTCAGTCCTCCCCTAGAGGAGTCAGAAGAGCACAGCCCCTACCCAAGCCCCTGCTCCAACCCCGGTCCCATGGAGGATGATGAGCAATTAGCTGAAAACCCCTGTGACCCCACAGAAATATGCGACAACCATAAGACGAGCACAGACAAGAAGACGAGCACAAACCAGAGCTTCCTTCAAATCCCTGTTGCTCCAGAGAGCGCCAGGCTACTAGAGAAGTGCCGCAGCCCCTTACCTGAGTCAAAGCCAGCTGGAGAACCAACCCCTACTATCCTTAGCCCTGTGGAGGCTGGGCAGGAACAGGCTGAAGGCAGCACAGGAAACGTTATATCTGGCGTGGTTGCTGAAGATCCAAGCACAATGGATGTTGGACAAGAGGAGGAGGGGGAGGAAGGAGAAGTAGAGGAGGAAGCAAAAGAGCTGGAGGAGATGGACGATGTGATTGAAGTGGTAGATGAGGAGGAGGAAACGGAAGATGAGGTGGAGGAAGAAAAGGTGGAGAAGGAGACCATTATAAAGCAGACAGAAGAGGTGTCACCACCCTCTCCTGACCTCAGTTCTCCTGAGCAGACTCCTGTCCAAAATCCTCCTCCCGTCCAGAGGCCCGTGCTGAGCAGAGTGGACTGTGTCCTGGACCAGCAGTTCAGCGACTTCTCTACAGAGATGCAGATCCTCCTGCTCAGAGAGAGTGTCCACTACAGCTCCCTCCTGATCCCGAGCCAGAGTCTTCCAGGCCAGTCCCCCATCCTGCCCTTCTCTGAGTACGTCTCCTTCTACAACTCGTCCCCTCCTATGCAGGCCTACGTCAGCTCCCTGAGAGACCGCATGGGCACCGTCATAGACACACAAGAGCAATGGATTCCTAGCATGGTGGCCACTGACCCTCCCCTGGTCTTATCTAACAATAACCACCACCATGCTAACCACGTTCATATAACTACATACAACGGGAACCCTTCTTCTCGTGGCCCTGTTTCTCACTCTGTCCCAAGCCCTCACCCTCCTTCCTTCCCTGTCTGCCCCTGGTCCTGCTAGTTTAAACTCTTACAGTTCTCTACCTGTGTCTCATTCGGTCCGCAACCGCCACTCTCTTGCCCCTCCTTCTGGCCCTGGCCTTAACTTTGCTAGTTCAAACACTTACAGCTCTTTAGCAGTTTATCAGTTTCCCTCAGCTGTGTCTCAGTTTAATAGTAATAATAAGAATAATGTTACCACTCCCCTCTACAACAACCCACCCCAGACAGGGCTACCTATATCTCAGCTGAGCTCCAGTCTAGCGCCCCTCCACATCCAACCACTGGCACTGGACAACTAGTGGACAACAACAACAACACAAACAACAACACAGAACCCTGACTCAGACTGTCGAGAGCAACTGGGAACATGTAAGCCAAGTCCTATGTCAAAAGCAAATAAGTGGACAACCACAACAAAGAACACTGACTTAGATACTCGAGGGCTACAAGGAAAGTTCAAGCCACAAACGAGTGCAATGTTTCAATCAAAAGACGATGTCATAATTGTTGATCCTCCGGTTTCAGCAGCCACCATGGAGGCTCCACCTCCTCTCACTCAGATGATTGGGGTGGGAGGGCCTGTCCCAGGCTCAGGGCCAGCTCCGCCTGCAGTCATCAGTAGGCTGATCAGCCCGCTGAAGCCTGAGCTGTTCAGTAACGTTGTGGAGATTATAAAAGATGTCCAGAAGAACTCAATTCTACATTCTACAACTCAATTCTACATCCACACCCAGGAGGGGGAAAGGGAGGTCTCCCACCATATCAAGGTACTAAACATTTGGGGTTATTGTAAAGCACTTTATGACAACTACTAATGTAAAAAGGGCTTTATAACTACATTTGAGTAATTGAATGGGGTGCACATATGCAGTCACACACACCAACCTCTCTCTTTTCATTGCATGTTTATGGGCAGTGTCACTGTATGAAACAGACCTTGTTTCTCTCATTGTGCTACCAGGAGTACCTCCAGAGGTTGGGGAACGTAGAACACAGTCCTGAGAGGTTCTTGGAAAGAGAGAACCGGATGGAAAAACGAATGGTTCTCATGCAGATCATGGAAATCGCAGCTCACGTTCATAAGGTACACGACAACAATATTAGTCATTCCACAAAATGAGTCCCTTTTGTGTCCCTTTGATATTTTAAGTAGAAATTGTGCACCAATATTGGATTTTAAAAGCCTGTTACATTATAAGAAGTGCCCTTAATTCAATACATCTGATTTTTTATATGAATAAAGACTTAGTAAAGTGCAAAAATTCAGCATTTTGACATGGCCCTCTTCTGAGAAGTCACTCTGTGACTTCTCAGAAGATTTTAAAGTACCACAACAGTGAAAATCTATTTTTTTTTTCAGCTGAAAGACGACGTCCAGAGCGTACCCACGATGTTGGACAATGATTGAAGTCAATAATGAGATGATGTGCAAATACTTTTCAGACAACGTTTCTTTTCTGGGCTGGGTTTTATTTGAATGTTGCTATCCACCAGCATGGCATTATTTATTAATCAGAAACACCTGCAAATGTTCTTCCTCTTTACGAGTCGTGACTGAGGTGAGCCAAACAGACTTTGGACATCCACTTTGGGTGCCTGAGCCATGGAGCAAATTTTAAAATAGGGGGTACAAACGTATGTTTTTGCACCTACACATTTTTACCAGATAATTATCATAATCCACTGAATAATTTGTTAATTGTCTTTAATTTATTTTTTGGACCAGTTTTTTATTTGCTTTGTCATTTTTTGGGTTGGGGGAGTTACAGGTACAATATTCATGTCGCTTTACACAGTTTATACCACATGTACCCGTAGGTTGCCACAATTATTTTTTATTTTAGACATACAGAGAAATGTTCATATTGATCACACAGGATTTTGTAATAATAAAATTGGTATGTAAAGAAAAGAGAAACAAAGAGAGGTGGGCCTACACCCCCAACTCCCCACAACCCGGAAACCATGAATTCCACCCCTTCCCACCCCACATAGCAACACATGTATTCCACCCCTCCCGTCGACCAGAGAAAACCCTCCCCATACCATCCCTTCTCTGTGGGCCTGAAAGCAAAGAAATTAAAACGAAAATGAAAATAGGTATATATATATTAGCTCTGACCCCATTTAGTCGACTGGTTGATTGTTTGGTCAATAGGCTGTTGGTCAACTGAGATTTTCTATGTACAGTACCAGTCAAAAGTTTGGACACACCTACTCATTCAATGGGTTTTCTTTATTTTTACGATTTTCTACAATGTAGAATAATAGTGAAGACATCAAAACTATGAAATAACACATATGGAATCATGTAGTAACCAAAAAAGTGTTAAACAAATCAAAATATATTTTATATTTGAGATTCTTCAAATAGCAACCCTTTGCCTTGATGACAGCTTTGCACACTCTTGGCATTCTCTCAACCAGCTTCATGAGATAGTCACCTGGAATGCATTTCAATTAACAGGTGTGCCTTCTTAAAAGTCAATTTGTGGAATTTATTTCTGTCTTAATGCGTTTGAGCCAATCAGTTGTGTTGTGACAAGGTATACAGAAGATAGCCCTACTTGGTAAAAGACCAAGTCCATATTATGGCAATGTAGAAAATAGTCAAAATAAAGAAAAACCCTTGAATGAGTAGGTGTGTCCAAACTTTTTACTGGCGCTCCAGGCCAGGTGGTTATACAGCACCCAAGAAAAGAGGAGACCTAAAGGAAGGAGGTCCCCCTAGGTTGGTAAAGCAGAGGAGTTGGGGCGCTCAGAAAACATTCAGGGAGCAGATGGACGATCGGAGAAAGGCTATCCGAGGCAGAAGTGTCAGGGTGACAGTATGAGTCAAACAGACATAGTGGTTCCTCTCCCTCACTCGTTGGTGTTGAGTTCAGCCTGTCCATTTGGTGATGGAAAATCACTGCTTAAACATATTGGAAATGGACAGTGTCCATTGATTTTAATCAATAAGATGGCTGACTTGCTGTCCAATTGCAATATGTTACAATGGCATTTGCCATATGATATATTACAAGTTCATACTTCCCATTTAGGATATGAAGGGGACCATGTACTCTATTCATACTGATATCTGTAGAGCTACCGGTGACCCTGAACACGTGGCAAAAGGAACTTTGCAAATTGCATGCACAGAAGCAGAGTTAGAGCGTAATCTGTAATCCAATGATATCCTAAGGGAACAACTCGGATGGGTCAAACTGAATGAACCGCTGCACGCAGCTAGAATAACTCTGTGGCTTGTCCACCCCAACCTCCCCACGATGACCCAGTCGAAAACAGCGTGTCTCTGTGTGACCTAGAGGCCGCAATATGTCAAAGTCATGTTGAAATCACTACTAGTCAGGCTTCATTCCGGGCCTACTTATTTGCACAGTCGCTGCGGTCAGACCGAGCGAGCTACGTTCAAGTGGGGAACCTCGTTGAACTCGGAACGGCCTAGAGACGATAGTGGTTCCTCTCCCTTGCTCGTTGGTGTTGATTTCAGCCTGTCCATTTGGTGATGGTAAATCCCTGTTTAAACATATTGGAAATGGACAGTGTCCATTTGGCATATGATATATTGCCAGTGTCAATATGACATTCTACTGTAGAAATACAATTCATATGTGCTGTCCTTTGACTGTTTATTATGATTGTAAGTAATGAGATGGCTGACTTGATTGCTGTCCAATTGCAATATGTTACAATGGCATTTGCCATATGATATCTTGCAAATGTATACTTCCCGTTTAGGATATGAAGGGGACCATGTACTCTATTCATATTTATATCTGTAGAGAACCAGTGACCCTGACCACGTGGCAAAAGAAACTTTGCAAATTGCATGTACAGAAGCAGAGTTAGAGCATAACATGTAATCCAATGTTATCCTAAGGGAACAACTTGGATGGGTCAAACTACATGAACCTCGTTGAACTCGGTACGGCCTAGAGACTATAGTGATGCCGTTTGTTTGCCGTTCAGTGATGATTTTAGCCTGTCCATTTGGTGATGGTAACTCCCTGTTTAAACATATTGGTAATGGATGCTGTCCATTATCAATATAACATATGGACAATGCCAATATATTATGCTGCAATTGGACAGTCAGCCATCAAGTCAGCCATCAGTCAATAAGATATCATACTGACACCAAACTGATACATACTGACACCAAACTCACTTTGCCCAACTCGTTTAGAAGCCAACTATCACACATGTCAGAGCCAGCCCTAAATTCATAGCGCCTTCTGTTAAAACCATAATAACCTTAAAACACGTAGTTACATTCGAGCTGCGGGTCCAGTTCTGACATTATGTGTAGGCCTAGCTGACGTGAACCCGAATCCCGAGTTTCGGCTCGATAGGTCATTCGGAGCCTGTGCAGCGACCTTCATTAGTTCTGAAAATTTACTTTTTTCGGGGGTTGCTACGGGGTCCCTGAGTGAGCTATCGGCCAGAAACTTGTAGGGTACGTTTCTATGGGCCGAGGCGGTTTCAATGCACCTAGTCTTGTGATTCTAGGACTTTTCTAAATGTCGTCATTTTCGTGATGTTAAAAATTAATTGAATATATTGCAAATGGACAAAGCTGTTTCTCGGCCGGAGAACCTCCTAGAGCCACATAACTCACTGTACAGTACCAACTTAAGCTATAGAACAGGTTTATTATGTTTCAGAGCTCTAGGTCTGACGGTTCTTTGATGGTTCGAACGCCGGTATCTATTGCATGCTCCTTGCGTCTGTAAGCCACACACTGTGTCACTCCATCTTGGCTGTGTGTGTGAGTTTTTCTCTGAGGTCTGATGGGCAGTGTGAGCACTTGTCAGGCTAGAGCTTGTCTCTATGGGTGCCGTCTCTGTGTCCTGGGCTTATGGGGTGGTTCTGTGGGTCTCAAAAGAATAGTTAAAGTACACAGGGCTGTGTGAGTCTGTCCAATTGCAATATGAAATATTGGCACTGGCAATATATCATATGGGAAATGGACACTGTACATTTGAATTATGAAAATGCACCTAGCTTATTGAAGATGGACAAACTTCATACAGAAAATCACATAGAATCACGTAGAGCTCAGAAACCTTCCTTAACGGATTCGCCTTAACACACTTCAACTGGATCTATAACTTTTTTCTACCAAAAACATATATTTTTTAGTATCACGAAAATAACGTTGTACGATTTCTCGTAAACTACGATAGATAAATGGCTGGTTCTATTTTAGCTTACACCGTAGGTTTATGTACTTTGACGTGCAGAGGTCAAATTAGCGCTGTATTACCGTTTTCAACGTTTAATCCCAGAAAATGTGCATTAAGTCAAAGAGCGCTGTGGCCTCGACGCCATCTTGTTTCCAGGCTAAAAGTACATCTGGCCGCCCCTCTGCTCACCAAGTTTTGTCTTTGAAGTCTGTTCCGTTTACGAGAAACGGCCATGTCCATTTGGTGATGAAATGTCCATTTGCCATAAACAGATGGTCACCACCCTGTGGAATTGTCCAGTACAGCAGAAATAATCAAAACAAAGAAAATAAGTATATCTCGGAAACCAAGTGTCCTGGAAACGTTCTTTTGTGACTTCCCGGAAGAACGGGCCTTGGCGCTCGACCCGTGGCCATCTGCCTGTTTTTAGCGCACCCGCGGACGTCTAGTTAGGGGCCGTCCATTTGCCATATGACATTTCTCATCGATCATTCGGCAAATGCCGTCTGCGTCCCTTATGTAGGGAACCAAGGCGAGGACTTTCACCCGAAGAAAGCAACGACTGAGGGAAGAGGGAAACATGGGGCTGGCCGGGGCAGTACGAGGAACTAGCATGAGCGAAATACATTTTTTAAAGACATGCATGCCCATAAAGGAGAAAGGGGAAAATGCAGCCGAATACTTAGCGAGACTAAGGAAGATAGAAGCATCCGAAGGGGCACAAAAGTTATGGATAATGAGCCAGACAGGCCAAACAAGGGTAAAAAACAGGCCAAGTAAAAAATTACTGGAAGGTTTGGGAAAAAATATGAACATGAGATTTATGGAAGCATCCACCCCCCCAGAGAGACAGTATCCCATGAACAGCAAAGCTGTACAATAAATAAATGTCATTGTGTAAGAGCTACTGGAACAAGGGGTGCTGCGAGAGGAATCTTGCCCAATTACTAACAGTCCGATCCAAGCCGTACGAAAGCGGGATGGGGGATGAAGGGCTGTAATTAATTATAAGGCTATGAACTGACAGACGAAGACACACCAGGCCAACCTGATCAACCCACAGGCTACTTTAAATACACTGTCGATAAAGAAATACAAGAGCTGTATTGACCTAGCTAACAAATGTTGGTCAGTGTTGCTGACTGCCACCTTGTAATCTTGGACAGTGTTCACATGGCTAGGATGTTCGCTGGTTTGGAATTTTTGCCCGATGGGGTAGAAAAATTCCCCAAACGTATTTCAACAAATAGTAGGAGGGTTGCTAAAAGGTGAGGATGCTAGAGTCTATATAGACAATGTATTTGTTGCTCACGACACAGAGGAGGAGCATTTGGCCACACTGGAACAGGTTGTAGATATTCTCTCAGGCACTGGGTTGAGGTTGAACCTCAAAAAGTGTCAGTTTGCAAAGACGGTGGTAGACTACTTTGGGTTAGAAGTAAGCACCCAGACGGTCTTATCGGAACCGTAAATGGAAACCATTTTTTAAATGACTGCTCCAAAAAGTATCAGATCTACAAAGCATCCTAGGTCTCTGCAACTACTTCTGGGATCACGTAAAAGGATTTGCGAAAATCGCAAAACCATTGTATAATAAGTTGTCAAACAAGATGTTTGTATGGACTGAGGCTGATGAGTTAAGGTTAAGGGAAATTATTGAACATATACGCTCGTACACAGAGCACGAACCTAGGGACCAGGAAAAATATCTAGAGGTATGGATCCATGTGGAGGGAATGGGTTCAGAAACTAGATTGATAACGAAAGGAGGGTTAATAGCACCCTGGTCATGGAGCCTAGGGACAGTAGAACAGATATGTCCTACCTGAACAGGAATTGGCAGTACTGGCTCATTACTGGAAGAGGATAGTAGAGCTGGCGGAAGGCATGCCGTTTATAGTGCACACTCAAAGCAGGGTACATAGGGAATTGAAAAAGGAAACAGTAGAGTGCACCAGAGCCACAAATGTGCGATGGTGTCGATGGGAAAATATCCTGTTGAACCCACAGTTACAGTTTGTGTTTGGTGATGGACTGGAGAAGCAAGCTAAGAAGGTAGAGGAGCCTGAAATATAGTGGGAACTGTACACTGATGGCTCCTGAAAGGGAACCGATACAGGGGCCTACTGGGCTTACGTATTAAAGTGTCAAGGGAAAACGGTGACTCAAAGGAGAGGTACCACCGTTGGCTCAGCACAGGCAGGCGAGGTAGGAGTGATACTGGAAGGCCTGTTGGAGGCAGAGAAGCATAGGATAAAACACTTGCGCCTAATAACGGATAGTAATTACTGTGAGAGGGCACTGAAGGAGGACCTGGGGATTGGGAAGAAAATGGGTATGAGGGTTGTCAAGGTGACTAGTACGGTCCACCTCCCAGACAGTCCTACTAGGTCCACTCACGCGTGGGTAGTCTTTGCCTGTGGATCTTCTCTTGACCACACAGGGTGCGTCAACTCCCACCACGCGTTGTAGGCCTGGATTATCATACGGTATGAGCCTCTTTCCCAGTGAGGGGGCCTCCATGTCTTCCTACCCTAAACTTAGTTAGCAGTGGAGCCCTGAGCTCCACTTTATCAACCTGGGTCACCCCTCTTGCTCTGTCCCTTTCTAGTTGACCGGAAAACACCCTCACAGGTGAGTCACACTCGCTAAGTCCCGGGTATAGGGTTTCAGCTAAAACTATAATTTCTTGAAATTAAGTCTTAGCTGAAAGCAGGGGTTCGGCACTTCGTCTGAGTAAGGACAAACTATAGATACTCAGCACTCCTTTTGTGTGCTTTTTACACAGTTACCCTCGAGCTCCCATGTGGTTTCCTGCTCGAGCCACAATATGGTCTGGCCACGGGCCACGTAAGGTGAACCCCCTGAGCCTGTAGTTGTTATGTTACTTTACTTCTTAACACTTTATTCAACAAGTAAATTAACTAGTTAATGAAAACCAGTAACACTTCTCTTTTGGTTCCACAGCTTCAGTGTTTCCAGAGTCCTGTCTGGGGACTGGAGGAGTCATCGGGTCACATTGACTAGGCTCATTCACGACAGTACTATGTGTAAAGCAGCTGTCGTAGCTCTTCAGTATGGCCTGCTGTGTTCCTCAGCAGCTCTTGGTGGAAATCGAGGGTTCCTCTGGTGGGACCGGACAGCATCTGATACAATACACAGAATATGAAACTAGCACTATACATTGTAAATTTGCCTTTGGCGTGACAATAACATGACAAATGTATATATGATGAAAGCAGATGAAACTGACCTGTGTGTGTATGTTGCTGTGTCTGGGGTTGTGTGGGGGGTCTGGAGATGGGGGCGAGGGGGTCCATGTGGTACACCTCCTCAGGTAGGGTATGTAGTTAGAGGGAGGAGGGGGGCTGTCTGCATCCTGGAACAGCCCCTTGGTCTGGGTAGTGGGGGCGGAAGCCGCAGGACTGGTTTTGAAGGCGGTGTTTGAAGGGATCTGGGGGGCACTCTGGAGGAGCAAGACATTCTTCTTTCCCACCCCAGGTCCAGCAGGATTCCTCTGGGCCAGCCGTGCCTCCTGCCTGGCCTCATTGGCGTTGGGAGGAGGAGGTCGGCACTGTATGACCTCGATTACCTATTCCCTCACTGTGTACGTGAAGCCTGGCCTGACTGCTGGGTCCACCTTTATACAGACATAGAGAGAACACACACACACACAAAGGGAGGCATTTTAGAATGCCTATTTACAATAGGAATTTGGTGAGTGGCAGGTGCATGCCTGTATAGTACAAGGTATATACATTGAGGGGAAAAAGTATTTGATCCCCTGTTGATTTTGTACGTTTTCCCACTGACAAAGACCTGATCAGTCTATAATGTTAATGGTAGGTTTATTTGAACAGTGAGAGACAGAATAACAACAAAAAAATCCAGAAAAACGCATATAAAAGTTTTTATAAATTGATTTGCATTTTAATGAGGGAAATAAGTATTTGACCCCTCTGCAAAACATGATTTAGTACTTGGTGGCAAAACCCTTGTTGGCAATCACAGAGGTCAGACGTTTCTTGTAGTTGGCCACCAGGTTTGCACACATCTCAGGAGGGATTTTGTCGCACTCCTCTTTGCAGATCTTCTCCAAGTCATTAAGGTTTCGAGGCTGACGTTTGGCAAACCAATATCCAGAAAACGCATGTCAAAAATGTTATAAATTGATTTGCATTTTAATGAGGGAAATAAGTATTTGACCCCCTCTCAATCAGAAAGATTTCTGGCTCCCAGCTGTCTTTTATACAGGTAACGAACTGAGATTAGGAGCACACGCTTAAAGGGAGTGCTCCTAATCTCAGCTTGTTACCTGTATAAAAGACACCTGTCCACAGAAGCAATCAATCAATCAGATTCCAAACTCTCCACCATGGCCAAGACCAAAGAGCTCTCCAAGGATGTCATGGACAAGATTGTAGACCTACACAAGGCTGGAATAGGCTACAAGATCATCGCAAATGGAAGAAACACAAAATAACTGTCAATCTCCCTCGGCCTGGGGCTCCATGCAAGATCTCACTTCGTGGAGTTGCAATGATCATGAGAACGGTGAGGAATCAGCCCAGAACTACACGGGAGGATCTTGTCAATGATCTCAAGGCAGCTGGGACCATAGTCACCAAGAAAGCAATTGGTAACACACTACGCCGTGAAGGACTGAAATCCTGCAGTGCCCACAAGGTCCCCCTGCTCAAGAAAGCACATATACAGGCCCGTCTGAAGTTTGTCAATGAACATCTGAATGATTCAGAGGAGAACTGGGTGAAAGTGTTGTGGTCAGATGAGACCAAAATCGAGCTCTTTGCCATCAACTCAACTTGCCATGTTTTGAAGAGGAGGAATGCTGCCTATGACCGCAAGAACACCATCCCCACAGTCAAACATGGAGGTGGAAACATTATGCTTTGGGGGTGTTTTTCTGCTAAGGGGACAGGACAACTTCACCGCATCAAAGGGACGATGGACGGGGCCATGTACCGTCAAATCTTATGTGTGAACCTCCTTCCCTCAGCCAGGGCATTGAAAATGGGTCGTGGATGGGTATTCCAGCATGACAATGACCCAAAATACACGGCCAAGGCAACAAAGGAGTGGCTCAAGAAGAAGCACATTAAGGTCCTGGAGTGGCCTAGCCAGTCTCCAGACCTTAATCCCATAGAAAATCTGTGGAGAGAGCTGAAGGTTCGAGTTGCCAAACGTCAGCCTCGAAACCTTAATAACTTGGAGAATATCTGCAAAGAGGAGTGGGACAAAATCCCTCCTGAGATGTGTGTAAACCTGGTGGCCAACTACAAGAAACGTCTGACCTCTGTGATTGCCAACAAGGGTTTTGACACCAAGTACTAAGTCATGTTTTGCAGAGGGGTCAAATACTTATTTCCCTCATTAAAATGCAAATCCATTTCTGACATGCATTTTTCTGGATTTTGTTGTTGTTATTCTGTCTCTCACTGTTTAAATAAACCTACCATTAACATTATAGACTGATCATGTCTTTGTCAGTGGGCAAATGTACAAAATCAACAGGGGATCAAATACTTTTTTTCCTCACTGTAGACAAGCAGTTAGGAAAGCAAAGGCTAGCTTTTTCAAACAGTAATGTGCATCCTGTAGCACTAACTCCAAAAAGTTTTGGGACACTGTAAAGTCCATGGAGAATAAGAGCACCTCCTCCCAGCTGCCCACTGCACTGCACTGAGGCTAGGAAACACTGTCACTATCTACAATAATCGAGAATTTCAACAAGCATTTTGCTACATCTGGCCATGCTTTCCACCTGGCTACCACTACCCCGGCCACCAGCTCTGCACCCTCCGCTGCAACTTGCCCATGCTCCCCCCGCTTCTCCTTCACACAAATTCAGACAGCTGATGTTCTGAAAGAGATGCAAAATCTGGACCCCTACAAATCATCTGGGCTAGACAATCTGGACCCTTTCTTTCTAAAAATAGCCGCCGAAATTGTCGCAACCCCTATTACTAGCCTGTTCAACCTCTCTTTTGTAACGTCTGAGATCCCCAGAGATTGGAAAGCTGCCGCGGTCATCCCCCTCTTCAAAGGGGGTGACACTCTAGATCCAAACTGTTACAGACCTATATCCATCCTGCCCTGCCTTTAAAAAAAAAAAGTTAACAAACAGATCACCGACCATTTCGAATCCCACCGTACCTTCTCTGCTATGCAATCCGGTTTCTGAGCTGGTCATGGGTGCACCTCAGCAATGCTCAAGGTCCTAAACGATATTATAACCGCGATCGATAATTAGACAGTACTGTGCAGCCGTCTTCATCGACTTGGCCAAGGCTTTCGACTCTGTCAACCACCGCATTCTTATTGGCAGACTAAATAGCCTTGGTTTCTCAAATGACTGCCTCGCCTGGTTCACCAACTACTTCTCAGATAGAGTTCAATGTGTCAAATCGGAGGGCCTGTTGTCTGGACCTATGGCAGTCTCTATGGGGGTGCCACAGGGTTCAATTCTTGGGCCGACTCTTTTCTCTGTGTATATCAATGATGTCGCTCTTGCTGCTGGTGACTCTCAGATCCACCTCTATGCAGACGACACCATTTTGTATACATCTGGCCCTTCATTGGACACTGTGTTAATAAACCTCCAAACGAGCTTCAATGCCATACAACACTCCTTCCGTAGCCTCCAACTGCTCTTAAACACTAGTAAAGCTAAATACATGCTCTTCAATCGAACGCTGCTGGCACCCGCCCACCCGACTAGAATCACTACTCTCGACGGGTCTGACCTAAAGTATGTGGACAACTACAAATACCTAGGTGTCTGGTTAGACTGTAAACTCTCCTTCCAGACTCACATTAAGCATCTCCAATCCAAAGTTAAATCTAGAATCGGCTTCCTATTTCACAACAAAGCCTCCTTCACTCATGCTGCCAAACATGCCCTCGTAAAACTGACTATCCTACCGATCCTTGACTTCGGCGATGTCATTTACAAAATAGCCTCCAACACTCTACTCAGAAAATTGGATGTAGTCTATCACAGTGTCATCCGTTTTTTCACCAAAGCCCCATATACTACCCACCACTGTGACCTGTACGCTCTTGTTGGCTGGTTCTCACTACATATTAGTCGCCAAACCCACTGGCTCCAGGTCATCTATAAATCACTGCTAGGCAAATCTCCGCCTTATCTTAGCTTACTGGTCACCATAGCAACACCCACCCGTAGTATGCGCTCTAGCAGGTACAGTGGGGAAAAAAAGTATTTAGTCAGCCACCAATTGTGCAAGTTCGCCCACTTAAAAAGATGAGAGAGGCCTGTAATTTTCATCATAGGTACACGTCAACTATGACAGACAAATTGAGGAAAAAAAATCCAGAAAATCACATTGTAGGATTTTTAATGAATTTATTTGCAAATTATGGTGGAAAATAAGTATTTGGTCACCTACAAACAAGCAAGATTTCTGGCTCTCACAGACCTGTAACTTCTTCTTTAAGAGGCTCCTCTGTCCTCCACTCGTTACCTGTATTAATGACACCTGTTTGAACTTGTTATCAGTATAAAAGACACCTGTCCACAACCTCAAACAGTCACACTCCAAACTCCACTATGGCCAAGACCAAAGAGCTGTCAAAGGACACCAGAAACAAAATTGTAGACCTGCACCAGGCTGGGAAGACTGAATCTGCAATAGGTAAGCAGCTTGGTTTGAAGAAATCAACTGTGGGAGCAATTATTAGGAAATGGAAGACATACAAGACCACTGATAATCTCCCTCGATCTGGGGCTCCACGCAAGATCTCACCCCGTGGGGTCAAAATGATCACAAGAACGGTGAGCAAAAATCCCAGAACCACACAGGGGGACCTAGTGAATGACCTGCAGAGAGCTGGGACCAAAGTAACAAAGCCTACCATCAGTAACACACTACGCCGCCAGTGACTCAAATCCTGCAGTGCCAGACGTGTCCCCCTGCTTAAGCCAGTACATGTCCAGGCCCGTCTGAAGTTTGCTAGAGTGCATTTGGATGATCCAGAAGAGGATTGGGAGAATGTCATATGGTCAGATGAAACCAAAATATAACTTTTTGGTAAAAACTCAACTCGTCGTGTTTGGAGGACAAAGAATGCTGAGTTGCATCCAAAGAACACCATACCTACTGTGAAGCATGGGGGTGGAAACATCATGCTTTGGGGCTGTTTTTCTGCAAAGGGACCAGGACGACTGATCCGTGTAAAGGAAAGAATGAATGGGGCCATGTATCATGAGATTTTGAGTGAAAACCTCCTTCCATTAGCAAGGGCATTGAAGATGAAACGTGGCTGGGTCTTTCAGCATGACAATGATCCCAAACACACCGCCCGGGTAACGAAGGAGTGGCTTCGTAAGAAGCATTTCAAGGTCCTGGAGTGGCCTAGCCAGTCTCCAGATCTCAACCCCATAGAAAATCTTTGGAGGGAGTTGAAAGTCCGTGTTGCCCAGCGACAGACCCAAAACATCACTGCTCTAGAGGAGATCTGCATGGAGGAATGGGCCAAAATACCAGCAACAGTGTGTGAAAACCTTGTGAAGACTTACAGAAAACGCTTGACCTGTGTCATTGCCAACAAAGGGTATATAACAAAGTATTGAGAAACTTTTGTTATTGACCAAATACTTATTTTCCACCATCATTTGCAAATAAATTCATTAAAAATCCTACAATGTGATTTTCTGGAATTTTTTTCTCATTTTGTCTGTCATAGTTGACGTGTACCTGTGATGAAAATTACAGGCCTCTCTCATCTTTTTAAGTGGGAGAACTTGCACAATTGGTGGCTGACTAAATACTTTTTTTCCCCACTGTATATCTCACTGGTCATCCCCAAAGCCAACACCTCCTTTGGCCGCCATTCCTTCCAGTTCTCTGCTGCCAATGACTGGAACGAACTGCAAAAATCTCTGAAGCTGGAGACTCTTATCTCCCTCACTAACTTTAAGCATCAGTTGTCAGAGCACCTTACCGATCACTGCACCTGTACACAGCCCTTCTGAAATTAGCCCACCCAACTACCTCATCCCCATATTGTTATTTATTTTGCTCATTTGCACCCCAGTATCTCTATTTGCACATCATCTTCTGCACATCTATAATTCCAGTGTTAATACCAATTGTAATTATTTTGCACTATGGCCTATTTATTGCCTTACCTCCATAACTTGCTACATTTGCACACACTGTATATATATTTTCTGTGGTATTTTGGACTTTATGTTTTTAGCCCATATGTAACTCTGTGTTGTTGTTTTTATCGCACTGCTTTGCTTTATCTTGGCCAGTTGTAAATGAGAACTTGTTCTCAACTGGCTTACCTGGTTAAATAAAGGTGAAATAAATAAAATAAAAAACACTTTTATAAGCCATAAATGAATGGTCTCCATACTTCCACTTGCACTACAACCAGCACCGCAACTGCAATGAATGAGTAGGAAAGTGTATTGATAGGCTTGCGTTGTTATTTTTAGCAGCTTGGGTCTTTTTTTATATTTCACTTTCTCTGTTCATAGGAGTCACAACATGAATTTGTGCATGATGCAGAAATAATGCAGTGCGACTCGAGTTTCACAATCAGCTGGAAGACGGTGTCCCTTTTTGGTCAGTGTCAGCGGAGGAAAGGGAGAGCGGAGCGAGGCTGAGTCTGCTGCCCTCTCCCTCCGCTGAGACTGACCATCAGATGCAGGCAGGCTCCATCAGCCCAGTAAAATAAAAATAAAAGCTAATTATTAAAATGTATGCTCACTTAGCTTTGCCTCACAAGTAATACAACAACGGATCTATTGCCTGTGTGATCATATAACCTAACTAATTTTGTATTTTTTTGCGCAGGCAGCACACACTTACTCAGTCTCTCATTCACAATTTGACAAGCACTTGATAATGTCTAAAATTTCCCGGCTGCATCCCCTTTGTGTGGCCTTTATGCCCCCTAAAAAAGTCCATGCCTTTTTCTGCCAGTGGCTGTTGTGCCCTTGGGCTGAACATAATAATTATGATTCCCTTCTCATGGCTGTGTGCCGAAGCACCTCTCACTCACATGGTTCTCCGTCATGTGATTGGGTCTTTCTCAGAGGCTACAAGTGAAGACAGACACATCCTACTGCGCTCGTCCTTATCCAATTCCGAGTCGCATATTGAAGATATTGGAAGAACTGTCCACATTTACTTTTCTACAGCTAACAAGATGAGTAGGCCTAACAAACAGCAAAAGCACTTGCCTATGTCAATCTACTATCCCCCATAGTACAAAAGTTTATCTATTTTATTCTGTGCAAGAAAATAATTATTCCAAACATAGTCTGGGACAGTTGTGGGATGCGATAGATCTGAAATTAATACAACCACTAGCATCAAAAAACCTATTTTAAGTAATGAGCCTGACGCAACAGATGAGAACATTTAGCTTACAATGTTGATAAACGATTTGGCTATTTCCTCACATTATAAGCGCAGCAATGCGAACACGGCAGTAGGCTATACGCACCAATGTTCCATTAGCAGGAAAACACCATTCTCAAAAGTGACCACCTATGCGATTATGCATGTAATGCTTTTATTATAAAGGTGCATTTTTATGGTAAATTATCTTCCTCAAACTTAATCTCACACGCTGCGTATGTATGCCAGTTAGGGTCTACGCCCGTTGTAAAGCAGATTAATGTGCTTCATTTAAAGAAATTATTTGGCCACTTGTGATACAAACCTTATCAAAACATATAGGCCTATAGGTTAGGCTACATGAGGTGTGTGACTTATGATTTCAAAAAGTCGCTGTTTCTTGTCTTAAGCTGGGCATCATTCACAAGTGATAATATATCAGCTAATATAGGCTAATATTGTCACCCATCACACTATTCTTCATTTAGAATGGTTGAGATCTCAAATATTAAATACATTCTGATTTATTTATCACTTTTATGGTTTACCACATGATTCCATATGTTATTTCAAAGTTTTGATGTCTTCACTATTATTCTACAATGTAGAAAATAGTAAAAATAAAGAAAAACCCTTGAATGAGTAGGTGTTCTAAAACTTTTGACCGGTAGTGTACATTTTATATATATTTGACATACATGGTACTTTTATATAAAGCAGTCACATAACAATAATACATTACCAAACATAAGCTCTTTAATCCCACCCCTCAGCCACTCTCAGCCCATCCCACCTATCACCATAGACCACCCTTGTTTGGTTTCCATGTGCCATATATTTTTTAATGGTGCTGTAATGTTTTACATACATTTTTAACCTTTCTAATCGTATAGTATCCACAGATTGTGAGCTAAAGAGAAACCTTTCCTACAAGTATTATTATATTATCTATTGACTTACTATGGCTTTCCAAATCGCCCAACACTGCTATTTGTAAGGTACATTTTATGTGAATGTTGTGATTTTTTTAATCATTCCTGGACCTGTGACCAGAAACAAGCTACACAGGGGCAATAGCAGAATAAATGATCTAGTGATTCTGTCTCTTTGCAGCAAAATCTACAGAGCTGAGATTGTTGTACGCCCCATATATTGAACTCTTTGGCCTGAATGTGAAGTGTAACGTCTGGAGGAAACCTGGCACCATCACTATGGTGAAGCATGGTGGTGGCAGCATCGTGCTGTGGGTATGTTTTTCAGCAGCAGGGACTGGGAGACCAGTCAGGATCGAAGGAAAGATTAACAGAGCAAAGTACAGAGAGATCCTTGATGAAAACCTGCTCCAAATCACTCAGGACCTCAGACTGGGGCGAAGGTTCACCTTTCAACAGGACAACGACCCTAAGCACACAGCCAAGACAACGCATGAGTGGCTTCGGGACAAGTCTCTGAATGTCCTTGAGTGGCCCAGCCAAATCCCAGCCAAAACCCGATCCAACATCTCTGGAAGACCTAAAAGTTGCTGTGCAGCGACACTCCCCATTCAACCTGACAGAGTTTGAGAAGATCTGCAGAGAAGAATGGGAGAAACTCCCCAAATACAGGTGTGCCAAGCGTCATACCCAAGAAGACTCAAGGCTGTAATCGCTGCGAAAGGTGCTCCAACAATGTACTGAGTAAAGGGTCTGAATACTTATGTAAATGATTAATTCCGTTTTTTTGTTTTAGTTTTTTTTTGCAAAATAATCTAAAACAATGTAATCTATTTTAGAATAAGGCTGTAACGTAATAAAATGTGGAAAAAGTCAAGGGGTCTGAATACTTTGTACTGTAGTAGGCTTAGCCAATAGAAAGCTGATGGGATCCTCCTCTTTTTAATAGAGGCCATCACTCTGTTTTGTCACGCAATTGCATAGCCTATAGAAATGTTGCGCAACTTGAGCTCATGGGCTCTCATTAAGTTTTTGATTAGATTTTCGATTAATCACTCTGACATCAATGCAAACGTAGAGGGACAATAGAGTGCTGAGTACCAGGCAGTTAGCAAGTTTGGTAGGCTACTAATGAACATCAGCAGCATCAGCGCTTGGAGAAGCCTAATTACCATGACTAAATGGTCGCATGGAATTTGACTGCCGTCATGACTCGTGACCGCTGGTGTGGCTGTAATATGGTCACCGTAACAGCCCTAGTCTAATCTTGAAGTGACAAAAGCATTACTAATTACTAGCTAATCCTATTCTACGTCCTTTTTTTACAAAAAGTTTCAGATTTTTGCAATGTTACGAAGATGGAAAAAGGCTGCTCTTGAAATCAGTGTCCAGAGTAATGCAGAGGTCCTTTTTATTTGAGACGACTGTACAACGATCGAGATTCATTGTCAGATCCGACAGCAAATCTTGTATCAAGATAAAATAACAGATTCATACATGAAAAAACAGATAGTCAAAAAAGATTCTAAAATAATGTTTGTTTTGAAGTGTCTGTCCAAATCTGAGCAATGTAAGAAAGATCAGGAAACTATTTTGACACATTTAACCCATTTTTTAAGGCACTAACTACTTCCATACATACTGAACAAAAATATAAACGCAACACGCAACAATTTCAATGATTTTACTGAGTTTCAGTTCATATAAGAAAATCAGTCAATTGAAATAAATAAATTAGGCCCTAATCTATGGATTTCACACGTCTGGGCAGGGGCGCAGCCATGGCCTGCCAATCAGAATGAGCCCCACAAAAGGGCTTTATTACAGACAGAAATACTCCTGAGTTTCATCAGCTGTCGGGGAGGCTGGTCACAGATGATCCTGCAGGTGAAGAAGCTGGATGTGGAGGTCCTGGGCTGGCGAGGTTACACGTGGTCTGCGGTTGTGAAGCCAGTTGGACGTACTGCTAAATTCTCTAAAACGACGTTGGAGGTGGCTTATGGTAGAGCAATGAACATGCAACAGCTCTGGTGGACATTCCCGCAGTAAGCATGCCAATTGCACGCTCCCTCAAAAGTTGAGACATCTGTGCCATTGTGTTATGTGACAAAACTGCACATTTGAGTGTCCTTTTATTGTCCCCAGCACAAGATGCACCTGTGTAATGATCATGCTGTTTAATCATCTTCTTGATATGCACACCTGTCAGGTGGATGGATTATCTTGGCAAAGGAGAAATGCTCACTAACGGGGATATAAACAAATTTGCATATGAAAGATTTCTGGGATCTTTTATTTCAGCTCATGAAACATGGGACCAACACTTTACATCTTGCGTTTATATTTTTGTTCAGTAAATATTTCCATTTTAAAAAATGTATCTGGTATCGGGCTTCCTTCAGGTGAGGCTTGTGGGCGTCCTAGAGCAACAAAAAAAACATGTATGTGTTCGTGAGAGCCTCACCTTTCCATAGAGGGGTAGATGCCTCTTGGTCTGACAAACACAGCTGTAGCTCTGCCACCTGTCACCGCAAATACGGAAGGCCGATATCGGTGGATGCGGTGAATTTAGACGCAGCCCATGCAAAAAAACTGATAGATCTTTATGGAGATTATTTTACTATGCAAATTAGATTTCTGCAGGGCTACAGAAATTGACTCGAGGGTTTTAAAGGAAAACCCACCCCAGTCTTCTGAAAACTTAACCCTCGGATACAGTTATTTTTCAGCAAGACAATTACACATTTAATGCCAGAGATACACCTGAATGGCTTTCCAACAGGTGTTGAATGTTCCTGAGTGGTCTAGTCTCAGTCCTGACATCCGGAAAAATCTAAACGTGATCCTTGGGACAAGTGGCGGTCAGCGCCGTTTATGATGAGGGTGGACAATTTTATTTTTCATGAGCATTGCCTTATTTCTATTACAGGATGTTGGATGACTGTCATTCATATTCCATTCACCAAGTTCAATGTAACATCGATAGGTTTATGCTACTACATGATCCAGGCTCTGTCGTAGCCGGCCGCGACCGGGAGACCCATGGGGAGGCGCACAATTGGCCCAGCGTCGTCCAGGGTATGGGAGGGAATGGCCGGCAGGGATGTAGCTCAGTTGGTAGAGCATGGCATTTGCAACGCCAGGGTTGTGGGTTCGATTTTCCACGGGGGGCCAGTATGAAATAATAAAAAATTAAATAATAATGTATACACTCACTAACTGTAAGTCGCTCTGGATAAGAGCATCTGCTAAATGATTAAAAATGTAAAAAATGTAAAAATACTCAAATTTTCCCAATACCCATCATGAGGTTAGCCTATGAATGAAAGTTTACAACGTAGGTGCACACATGTTGAGAGAAAAATGTGAGATGACAGACAGTGACACATGGACAGACAGTGACACATGCAATACCACCTTGCACACTCTTGCCTGCATCTAGCTTATCTAGGGTGTAATCATTAGTCCAACAGTTGGAAACGAGAGTTTCTATTGGACAAATTTGGGTATTTTTATCCCCGTTTCGTTTGCTTCCGTTTAAGAAACATTTTTCAACAGAATTGGCGGAATGAATACACCCCTGATCACATGCAAACACAGTTCACTTTCATAGCAGCCATGTTGTATTCCTTCTTGCCTCTATGCACTCTCCTCCTCTCACCTTTTTCCTTCGTTTGTGGACTTCAATGAACAACGCATCAGCTGTATGTGACCAGGCGAAAGAAACTTTACAAACCATGTCATAACCGCTACACACAGCCTACATTGTTGTCCCCATATTAGCTAAAGTATCGTCCTAGTCAACATAGCTAATATAACTAATGAGTTAGTAAACCCGCTACAATCATACAGTAACGTTACAGTGTATAGTCATTAAGCAGTTACACCGGCGGGCCACGGTGGCAATAAATTAATAAAACCAAAAGCTTACCTTGACTTGGATGAGTTCCAGTGTTGTGTTGGATAGTCATAGCCAGCTAGCTAACATAGCATCCCTCTGTTTGAGCAGGGTGTTTGAGTAACTAAACTAGCCAGCTACATTTGCTAGCTAAGTAAGTGAAACTGAAAGTTAAAAAAAAAAGATAATCTCTCTCTCTCTTGCTTCTCCTTCATTTTTGAAGAAATTATTTTGTTGAAAACTGTTCAACTATTGTCTTTCTCTCTCTTTGGGTCAACTACTCACCACATTTTATGCACTGCAGTGCTAGCTAGCTGTAGCTTATGCTTTCAGTACTAGATTCATTATCTGATCCTTTGATTGGGTGGACCACATGTCAGTTCATGCTGCAATAGCTCTGATAGTTTGGATGATGTCCTCTGGAAGTTGTCATAATTACTGTGTAAGTCTATGGAAGGGGGTGAGAACCATGAGCCACCAAGGTTTTGTATTGAAGTCAATGTACCCAGAGGAGGACGGAAACTAGCTGTCCTCCGGCTACACCATGGTGCTACCCTACAGAGTGCTGTTGAGGATACTGTAGAACAGGGTTCTTCAATTCCGGTCCTGGAGAGGCAACAAAGAGACCAAAGATAACCCTGAAGGAGCTGCAAAGCTCCACAGCGGAGATTGGAGTATCTGTCCATAGGACCACTTTAAGCTGTACACTCCACAGAGCTGGGCTTTACGGAAGAGTGGCCAGAAAAAAGCCATTGCTTAAAGAAAAAAATAAGCAAACACATTTGGTGTTTGCCAAAAGCCGTGTGGGAGACTCCCCAAACATTTGGAACAAGATACTCTGGTCAGATGAGACTAAAATTGAGCTTTTTGGCCATCAAGGAAAACGCTATGTCTGGCGCAAACCCATCACCTCTCATCACCTCGAGAACACCATCCCCATAGTGAAGCATGGTAGTGGCAGCATCATGCTGTGGGGATGTTTTTCATCGGCAGGGACTGGGAAACTGGTCAGAATTGAAGAAATTATGGATGGCACTAAATACAGGGAAATTCTTGAAGGAAACCTGTTTCAGTCTTCCAGAGATTTGAGACTAGGACGGAGGTTCATCTTCCAGCAGGACAATGACCCTAAGCATAGTGCTAAAGCAACACTCAAGTGGTTTAAGGGGAACATTTAAATGTCTTGGAATGGCTTAGTCAATGCCCAGACCTCAATCCAATTGAGAATCTGTGGTATGACTTAAAGATTGCTGTACACCAGCGGAACCCATCCAACTTGAAGGAGCTGGAGCAGTTTTGCCTTGAAGAATGGGCAAAAATCCCAGTGGCTAGATGTGCCAAGCTTATAGAGACATACCCCAAGAGACTTGCAGCTGTAATTGCTGCAAAAGGTGGCTCTACAAAGTATTGACTTTGGGGGGTGAATAGTTATGCATGCTCAAGTTCTGTTTTTTTGTCTTATTTATTGTTTGTTTCACAAAATTTTTATTTTGCATCTTCAAAGAGGTAGGCATGTTGTGTAAATCAAATGATACAAACCCCCCAAAAATACATGTTAATTCCAGGTTGTAAGGCAACAAAATAGGAAAAATGCCAAGGGGGTGAATACTTTCGCAAGGCACTGTATGAGATAGAGTGATCTGCATACACAATGGACACTGAGGGAGAACAGGACTCCATCAGTGTGGAGGTCTTCTCTAACGCCATGTGAGATGCCGGCATTGTGCAGAAGCTACTGGAGAAGCATCCACGCACATTGGCATGAGCCTACGAGGTCGCCCACAAGTACCAAACCACCAAGCGAGCAGCTAACAGTGTTACTCAACTAATGCAGTCTGGTGTGCGAACTACAGAGCAGAGAGTCAGAGCAGCTACCTTACAGGAATGCATCGACCACAGCAAAGATGAAGACGAGAGTTAGATGACACCACCTGTAGAGCGGAGTCAGAAACCTCCAAAGTCCAGCTTCAAGCAACACAAACCAAAGACTGGTGAGTGCAAAAACACAAATTGGAATGGAATCAGATGCCACAACTGCCAAGGCATTGGACACAAGAAACGGAGCTGTCCATCACGAAGGACGCCAGCTAAGCCGCGGGCAGTCCCAGACTAGCCCAATTCCATGAAAGCCAAAACACACATGCTGTTCTCAGTGTCAAGGGCACAGGTCCCGAAATGTGTATCCCCCTACTAATGCACGACATGGAGGTATGTGCTCATTTAGACAGTGGGGCACGGAGAAATGTGCTGCCTTGGCACTGTTACGACACCATTCACCCAGACGTTAAACCTCCACTCCAGTTATCGACTGTGCAGTCTTTGTAGGGCATTGGTCCTGTAAATGTCAAAGTCTTTGGAGAAGTCCACCTGCCCATTCAGGTTGGTACCCGCACAGTGTGTGTTAACTTCATCGTTGCAGATGTGGCAGAGAACGCCGAAGCCATCCTCTGTCATCCATTCGTTCTCGAATCAGGGTGTGAGTACATTGTGCCGGGGAACGCACACTTCCGTGAACCTGTCAGAGGCGACATGGTGCTAAGCCCAACTAAAGGATTCATTGAGAAGCATTGTCTATTGGTGGTACGGGTTGTGGTTGACGCACAGGCCAATAACCAAATCCCCATCAGGCTCTACAACCCAGGAACAGAGTCAGTGAAAGTAAATCCGCTATCGCCGGATTCCTCCAGGCAGCAGATGTTGTTCATCCCACTGATATTTCTTCCATGTAATCACAAACTAGTCTCATCTCCCCAGCGGTTCCTGCTCACTTACGAACATTGTGGGATGGCTCAGCTCCTTAGTGCCTACGGGGATGTCTTCTCTACTGGATCCACTGATATTGGTCGCACTAGTCTTGTACAGCATGACATTCAGACGCTGCCTGGGCCCCCTGTGAAGCAGCAACTGCGGCGGATGGCATTCGAAAACCAGCTCAATGCAGACCAGCAGATCCAGCAAAGTTTGAAACTGGAGTAGCCTCTCCAAGCCATGGCAGCTGGGCTTCACCGATAGTCATGGTACGCAAAAAGGACCAGACATGCTGTCTATATGTGGACTACAGGGCTCTAAATGAGCGTACCGTTAAGGATGCATATCCTCTTCCTCGTATCCAAGACACTCTTGATACCCTGTCGACGGCCAAATCGTTTAGCTCTTTGGACTTAGCGTCAGGCTACTGGCAGGTAGAGCTTAATCCAAGTTCCCATTAAGGCGGCTGCTTTCTGCAGCAGGAAGGGCCTCTTTGAGTGGAATGTGAGCCCTTTTGGGCTCTGCAATGCACCAGTCCAAGAATGGCCCCAGCCTACCTGCGTTTCAGAAGTCTGTCAGTTCGTCGGCCTGGCCTCGTACTACCAACGATTTGTAAAAGATTTTGCTGCTGTAGCCAAGCCCCTTCATGAGTTACAAAGAAGCATGCTTGTTTCCGGTGGATGCCAGAGTGCCAGGAGGCGTTCAAAGAATTAAAGAAGCTACTCACCACCGTGCCCGTCTTAGGCTATCCACTCGACAGCGGCGACCTCATCCTCGATACAGACGCTAGCAACTTCAGTATTGGAGCCGTCATGTCCCAAATGCAGGACTGTGAGGAATGTGTACTAGCGTATGGGAGCCGGCGGCTGTCCTCCACCGAGCAAAACTATTGTACCACACGGAGGGAGCTACTGGCAGTAGTGGAGTTCACTACACACTTCCGTCAATACCTGCTTGGAAGACTCTTCATTGTGTGCACCGACCACAGCAGCCTTCGGTGGCTCATAAGGATGAAGGAACCAGAAGGTCAACTGGCGAGGTGGCTCGAGAAGCTTGGTGAGTATAACTTCAAGGTCATACATCGTCCAGGACGCCACCACAAAAATGCTGACATCCTGTCCAGGAGGCCCTGCTGCCAGACTTGCCCCTGCACTATACAGGACCCTACCCAGAACATTGACCATTTCAGGCACCAGGAGTGCGGTGTGACCTCGGCCCCAGCATAGCTGATCACGCCGTGGAAGCTACTTCTATGGAGCTCTACTCAGCGGGGGTAGGAGAAGACCCCAGCCTACAGCCTGCACTCCCTGGAGCTTCTGGAGCTGCCTTCGACATGGAGTCGAGTCATCGGGACAGTGAAGATGACACGTCGGAAGTGGAAAAGATTCACCTCACCGATGCAAGTGACACTGTTCTATTCCATGGATGGACTACTGAGGAATTACGTCAAGCTCAGGCTGACTCTGACATGGGCCCCGTCAAGAGATGGCTCGAGAAAGGACAGGAACTCCCATCGTGGGGAGATGTGTCACCTTTCGAGCCAGCGACTAAGGCCTATTAGAGCCAGTGGAAGAGACTGTATGTCAAGGATGGCATTCTCTTATGGCGCTTCTACTGTACCGAAGGCACAGTATTTTACCCACAGATACTTCTACCTTGTGTGTTCCGGAAGGACATCATGAAGCAGATGCATGACGGCCAAGTAGGCGGTCACTTTGGCGTGGAACGCACACTTGCCTGGCTGCAGACAAGATACTACTGGTACCGAATGAGCGAGGATGTCACCTTAAGGTGTCGTACATGTACCAGCTGTGCCGCTAAAGCCAGACCTCAAAGGAAGCCCCAAGCCCCTATGGGCACTGTCCACGTGGGAGTACCTATGGAGAGGATTGCCATTGATCTCATAGGCCCCATGAACGAGACAGAACGCTACAATCGCTACATATTGGTGGTTCAAGACTATTTCACAAAGTGGGTGGAAGCCTATCCTCTGCCCTACGATCAAGCCATGACAGTGGCTGAAGTTCTGACAGCTGAATGGGTGTGTCGCTATGGAGCCCCACAGACACTCCACAGCGATCAAGGCTCCAATTTTGAGTCTGAAGTCTTCAAAATAATGTGTGAACTGTAAGGAATCCAAAAGACTCGCACAACCCCTTTGAGACCGCAATCTGACGGAAGATTTAATGCCACTCTACAGAAGATCTTAGCCACCACCACAGAACGTTGTCATTGGGACTGGGACCTCATGATTCCATGTGCCATGATGGCCCATAGAGCAACAAAGCACAGCTCAACAGGGTCCACTCCGAACATGATGCTCCTTGGAAGAGAAGTAACAGAACCCATCGACCTGGTGGCTGGCTTGCCACCCGATCATGAGCACGCCAAGACCCCTCCACAGTATGTTGCACAGCTATGAGACAGATTGGAACTTGCTCACCAGATTGCAAGGGAATCGCTGGGTCAGTCTGTGGAGCGTGCCAAAAAGCAGTATGACAAGAGTGTTGCAAGGACACACTACAACGTTGGTGACACAGTATGGTACTTAATTAAAGGAACAAAGCGGGTGCGGGACAAAGTCAGGAAGTTCCTACCATCCTATGTGGGTCCTTACTTCATACTGGGACAGCTGGACGACTTGGTTTACCGGAGCTGAGAACAAAGGTGAAGGTAAGTTCATCACAACAAACTCAAGCCGTACAACTCCCGCACAACTCTAGACAACAGCTGGGTTACAGGTGCTAAGACTAGTAGTTGTAAAAGTAGTAGTAAACAATGCCACTTTATATGAATGTGGCAATGTGTATGTTGTCTCATATATCATGGGCAGGAGAGGCTCTAACAAACCACCTGTTGTATAATTAAGCAATAATGCACAAGGGGGTGTGTTATATGGCCAATATACCACGGCTAAGGGATGTTCTTAAGCACGACACAACGCAGAGTGCCTGGATACAGCCCTTAGCCGTGGTATATTGGCCATATACCACAAACCCCCGAGGTGCCTTATTGCTATTATAAACTTGCTACCAACGTAATTAGAGCAGTAAAAATAAATGTTTGCTAACAACACCCGTGCCAATATATCCTCCAAACACCGGCTTCTCTGACATTATCACTTAATTATAAACTGGGTGGTTCGAGCCCTGAATGCTGATTGGCTGACAGCTGTGGTATATCAGACCGTATACCACGGGTATGACAAAACATTTATTTTTACTGCTCTAATTACGTTGGTAACAAGTTAGCTGCATTTGCATTTGTATAAGCTGTTTTCTAGTGACATTTATCTGGATACATCCATAACAATGAGCTAATGAGGCGCGATTTCACCTGGCATAGAAAATGTGCTCACTCGTCAGGACACTGTTGTTCAGAGGAGCTAGCCAACACAGCTATCACTTAAAATTGAAGCTGGAAATACTGCAAACTAGCTGCATTTCGTTTCGTTTGACCTTTTTTGTATATATCCATAAAAATGATGCCAGCTGATTCATGATTTCAACTGGCTGAGAAACACTACCTGTCTGTCTCGTCCCGACTCCCGACACATTCATTACTATGGGACAGCTGGAGATCGAATTTGAATATTGAAACAATGTTGCAAATGTCGGAGAGACAGACAGCAAGGTTTATACAAATCTCCGCTGTTGAAAACAAAATGGGAGATAATGTCTAAATGCTTTTTATAGTGGAGATCAAGTTTATAAAGTGCCTGGCTGGGCTGATGAGACAGTGGATTGCGCAGTCAGATGGAACAGAATAAATAGGCATTTTAACGTCATAGATTTAACCTGTGGAATAGACACTGGCTGGAATGCGGTTTTAACCAATCAGCATTTAGGATTAGTCCCACCCGTTTTATAATTTACGACACATTCTCTCACCTTGTGCTCCCATTTCAATGGGTCCATTCCACATTCCTGGCTTGAAGCAGATGTCCTTCAAAACACAGCCGGGTGCAACTTTGCTAAACTATGTACAGTAAGTAAGTGGATCTTTTGTATTTAAGGCCAGACTGAAATGACATTTTTGCATCTACCTATCAATTTTGAGAATTGTTGATATTTTGGTCCATTAATATCCGTTTTTTTTTTTAAGTCAACATAGAAATGTTAACTTCATACATGTATATTTTCTTTAGTTGATCATACTACTGTCACTTTTAACCACTTTAAAATTGACATACAACAATTTCTAAGCTCACTACATTCAATTACACATAATTTAAAAGCCTATTTCATAGAGAACGTTACAAACTGGACTATATTTAGTCATTTACTTTGAAGAGATGATTGGGTCTAAATAGGCGTTTGGTAGTCTAAATTCAGTGCACAATGGTCTGATAGGCTTATGAATTTATTGGTCCAGGACAACATAATAATGGCAATCCAGGAACGCTCCTACATGGTGAAATCATGATGTGGGTACTTGTCTTTAACTGCCATTTCCTGAAAGTCAGACTCTTCCCACAGGCCAACACATTTTTCTGTTTCAAAAGCTGCATTCACCTAATTTTGTGTGGTTATCCTTAGATATATTCTTCAGACTTGCCCAGAGGGAATTGTTGATATGTTGTCAATTTTGTCTTGTCGATTTCTTTGGAAAAATACATAAACGTGCATATCTTTAGTATTTTACAGATAGAAAGATTTCAAAAATATTTATCCACAATCTGCTCTGGATAAATCCGGTTCTGGAGTGTGTTAACCAAATTCAACCAAAATATTTAAACTGACTTCAAGTGTCCAGAAAAAATGTATTTGCGTGATATGCAAATATGTGCATATTTCGCCTAATTTGCATATTTCAAGAAACTATTTCACAAAAATTATTATACAAAAAAGTATTATATTTGTGTCTACATTTAACTGGTAAAGTTGGACTGTGATATGATTACGGGGGGATTACCCTATGAGGGTGTGATGTCTTCCTCTTATGAAAATTCAATTCCAAATGTTTCCTAAACCAGATCGCAAGCGAGGCGTATTTGTGTTTAGACATAGCGTTTGGGCAGCGGCGGAGCCTTGGCGCAAAAAGGGATGTGGAATGATGACTGTAACACATGCAATGGAATTTGAGTCATGATAAGATAAATATACAAAATTGAGGTAAGATGGTAAACATTTTTCTAGCTCTTCAAAATAAACTCGCTGCATAAGGAGTTTACTGTATTGTGTACTTATACACTGGTATTTATTTTTGCTAAATGTTGAATTTATTCCATGAGAACAACAATACCCAAATAGGCTATGAGCTGAACATACATTTTGGCCCCCTCAGATGTAGGGCCTCGTGTTTTCCTATTATTACGGTAACAGGGGGCATTCCTTGTCACGTGATCAGCGAGAGCATCTTTTTGGTCCATTTTGGATGATAGCTGAGCCCTTGTAGCTAACCACGACACCCGAAAATGACAAAATTGCAGTTTTTAAACGTATTTTTGACCGAGCGGCTTATGCTCGCTGCCCAGGAGATCTATAAATCTGTCGAAGACACGATTTTGGAATATCAAGAGGAGATTGCGCTCAGGGAGAGGGAGAACGACCATCTGAGACGCAGGCTCCGAGACGCTGGAATTGAAATATGGCCAGGTTAGTAGCTAGGCTATCATGCTAACGTTAAAGTTAGCGCCGAAACGGTACGCTAAACCAAATTGGTTGCTAAACTGTTGTAACGTTATATACATTGCTAAGCAACTAAAAGGCAATTTATTTATTTTATATTTTACACCCTTGTATTAACGTTGCGAGAACTAACTAGCTAGTTAATCTTTTTCAGAAAGCTAATAACGTTAGCTACGCTAACGTAGCTAGCTCCTTCACGTAACTAGCCACCTTTGTTCGTTAGCCAGCTAACTATCTAGCGAGCTGCTGATATTCAGACTATCAATTGACTCATCTGTTTTGTTGATATAATTTCTGAAATCTGGTTCCTGTGATACGTAAATGTAGTTGATCTTATTTTTCCTCGATCGTAAATCATATGACTGCCAAGTCCCTCCCTCTCTTCCATCCAGACCGTCAGTCCATGGCACTATTGGAGGAGGAGGATGGCGAGCATCCTCGCCGGGAGTGGAGCCCCAGCATGGGCCATGAGGAACGTGTCCCCATCCTGATCAAGGAGAAACGGGAGCTCAGGTCCAGCCAGGGGGACGAGCAACTCCGCGGCCATGGATCCTGCAGCACCCCAGAGGCCATGTTCACCCCTCCCCGCGTCAGCAACGAATTCCCCCAGGACCCTCCCCACTCCTCTAACCTGCCCCAGATCCCGTCGGTGGAGAACAGAGAGCGGGACCCTGGTCCCAGAAGCTCATCCAGACACGTCAAGTCAGAAGTGTCCCACAGAGGCTCATCATCCTCATCTTCGTCCAACAGCGGCCCGCAGCCCCTCGCCACGGTCAACCCCAACTGCTCCAACGAGAACAACATTGACATCATCGGGGTGGAGAACGGAGGACAGATGGGGTCGGGGTCTGGGTCTAAAGGACGAGCTGGCGGGAGCAGAGGTCAGGGCTCCCATTTAGGCAACCAGGGCAGTAACGCGGCCGCAGAGTGTGGAAAATCCCCCCTCCAGGTGCACGTGTCGTCATTCTGCTGCAAGGTGTGTGGGGAGGCATTCAGCCACGTTGGACACCTGCATGTCCATGTCCAGGTGCACACCCGGGAGAAGCCGTACCGCTGCGGGGTGTGTGGGAAGTGCTGCAGCTCCTCCGGCAGGCTCCAGGAGCACGCTAGGAGTCACACTGGAGAGAAGCCGTACCGCTGCCAGATCTGTGGGAAGGGATTCACCCAGATGGCCCATCTGAAGGTCCACATGCGGATCCACACGGGAGAGAAACCATACAGCTGCCCAGTGTGTGGCAAGTGCTTCAGCCGCTCCGACAAAATCAAACGGCATCTCCAGACCCACAGCCGTGAGGGCACTTACTTCTCAGGGCAGTAAGATGAGGGAGACCACCGGTGGTTGTGGGTAGTTGTTGTTAATGAACGACTGAGTATGTATGAATGAATTACTGATTATGGGAAATTTTTTAAAAGCTAAAATTGCTGCCACTAAGACGGCTTGTTATTTTTCTCTTTCTCTCAAAGAGCTAGGGATTCTGCGACTTTCTTAGAGAATGTTTTATCTCCTAGTTAACACTTCTCTACATGCCATAGTTTCTCTCTCTCATGCAGTAGATTTGTATTGCATTATAGTCAATTTAGTATGTGTCCATTTACTTACTTTTTGTACTTGTCACTGAATGGGATAATAGGGAATCTTTAAAAACACCAAATTGAACGATTTAGTAGCTAGTCTTTCTGAATGATTTAGTCTTTCTTTTAGTAATGAACTTGGTAGCATGATGATAATGAAGTCTTCCACTATGCGCCTTGAAACGGAGATGCATTCAGGATTGCAACAATAAGCAGCATTCCAAAACATGGTGGTCTTGCCCCAGACGATTTGCACAGGGCCAATTTACACATTGTATGTTTCTAAAAGCAATGGTTGTTTTAAATGTCTTCATTTCCTTTTTTTATAAAGTATATCACAGCTTCTTCTAAAACCCACTAGTCTTATTTCCTCAGTCAGCTGGCTGAAATACGTAAGATGTTTTTATTTGTATTTTTAATGAACAATGGCTAACCGTAAGGGCATTGTCTATAAACAGTTGTCCATTCCTTGAGTTTACAAATATGGATATAAGTACACATATTAGTCATTGCTAGTTAGGTTTAGCAATAGCCCTGCCTGCTCTATTCAAGGTTTCTGTATGGTTAGTCACCTAAAGCCTCCCTGATACAACTGATGTTAAAGGACCATTTGCCTCTCTCCTTCGTCATTGTTTCAGAACTGTATGCTGCCACTTGAATTTCAGTCGACTAACTTATCTTACAATAAAAACATACTATTATCAAAGAGGATTCAATACGAAGACTGCTATTTTGCAAGAAATGTTGCCTTGATAAGGATCGTTTGATAATTCTGTATATGACCACTATCTATCCCCCACCTCTGATGCAGATAGAGTTTGTGTGTGTCCTCTATGACCTGCACTACAGCATTTGACCAACACTGTGCAGATTCCCCAGCTGAGCCATACAGTATTACCCTGTATCTATCTGAGCTGCTTGTTCCCGATGGTTGGTCCTGAGCTCGGCACTGCACATACTGTATATTCACTTTAGTAAAGATCTGTTCTTGATGGCCAGTTGTTTGGAAGTGTAACAGATGTTTTTTTACAGACACAGATCAAGCCTACTTCTGGAATAAAAAGCACTTTAGATAGTTTATATTGCAAGTGCTTGTAATCTAGGAGTAGACTTAATCCAAGTCTATCCCTTAGTTTTTATCAAAACTTGAGCAGTGACTAGCTGAGAACGAGGCTCATGAACAAGCAGTAGGCCTATGGCCTGGACCAGAAACAAACCATTGCCCCATCCCCTAGGCAAGTGTCTTGGGCAATAGGGGCTTGGGGTTGTTACTAGTAGACAGGGTCTTTATCTCTTCTCAGGACTGAGGCTACAACAGTAGGCCCTCTAACTCATCCAGCATCCCTCCCCCTCCTCTCTCCCACACAGTCTATTCTGGGACACTGCTGCTCCCACACACATTACTGTACAGTGTTTTATCATTGTGTAATAAATGTAATTTTTAAATAAAGTAGTCATTGAGTACCTTGTCTAAATTGGCATGTTCCCTCCTCCATACACATAAGGCATGGCTGTGCTCTAGATTGAGTAGTGTTAGTGCGCATTATTATCTGATAGCGGATCAAATGAAAGTTTGTTTGAACACAAATTAACAACTTAACCTATAAGTACAGTGTAACCAACTTTTATATCTTATCTTTTATCTCTGCATTGTTGGAAATGGACCTGTAAGTAAGCATTTCACTGTTAATCTACACCTGTTGTCTACGAAGCCTGTGACAAATAAAATTTGATTTGGACAGCCACTGCAGAGAAGCTGAATCCCCAATCAAGATGGTGCTACCCACACCTATCCAATCTACAAAAGTGGCTAGGGGTTGATTTGGGATTCAGGGTTTAGGTACCACATATATTCTGGAATAGATGTATCTATAGAGCCTCACGATGGAGGTGTCATAATACCCATAAAACCTAGCGGTAAAACGGAAATGGTTCCAATTGTTTTTCCACCATTCATCCACCAATGAAATTAGCATTTCATTTTTGGGGGTAAATGCAGGCGAATATAGGGTAGGCCTACACGAAATAGCCCATATTTAAAAATAAAATAAATAAATTGGTCATTTAGCAGACGCTCTTATCCAGAGCGACTTACAGGAGCAATTATGGTTAAGTGCCTTGCTCAAGGGCACATCGACAGATTTTTCACCTAGTCGGCTTGGGGATTAGAACCAGCGACCTTTCGGTTACTGGTACAACGCTCTTAACCACTAAGCTACCTGCCTAAAGTTTTTCTAAAATCCCCTATGAGAAAAATGAATGGTGGAAAAACAATTGGAACCATTTCCGTTTGACCGAATGGTTTTATGGGTATTATGACTCATACTGTGGTACTCTACTAATCTATTGTATTCTATATGCTAATTGATTTGTCTCTGATGATACAATTATTTAAACTGCCCCAGGTTCTCAAGTACTTACGGTAACATTTCCTGATTGCGTCACATTCTCAAAGCGTTTGGTTAGTTGTCTCGAAGATTATCTATTATATTGACAAGATGGTCGACAGACCGCTTTAACAATGGAAATACATGTCTGCAAAGGCAGCGAGATCAGGTGGGAACATTCTAGCCCATGATCTTTTGTGGCAAACATATCAATCACAGGAGGTTGGTGGTACCTTAATTGGGTCCCCTCAGAAGCCTCCACTGATATAAATATGCTCAAACAACCAGAGATTGGAACCGGTTCAGGGAACGAAAGTGATCCCTAGTGTTCCAGAACAACCGTTATTCTGAAATCTTGAGAACCGGGAAATAATGTTATTTTCTGTTCCTAATGTCTAGTATACAATTCTGTAATTCAGTGAAGTTATGACGCTAGTAATAGCCTAAACCACACGTGTCAAACTAATTCCACGGAGGGACGATTGTCTGTGGGTGTTCGCTCCACCCTTGTACTTAATTGATGAATTAAGGTTACTAATTAGTAAGGAATTCCCCTCACCTGGTTGTCTAGGTTTTATTTTTAAGGAAAAACCCCGCAGACCGTTGGAATGAGTTTGACACCCCTAGCATAAACACAATCCAATTCACATCATGTCATGATGCTCAGCGCTTCAAGCCAAGCCTCTTCCATGTCCACCCCTCTCTCTCGCTCTCTCCCCACCCGTGAAATATCTGTCGCATCTCGCCCCTGCACGTCTTTGTCCATCAAACATTTAGACAACTAGCTTACCCGGGCAAGCTGCTCTAGCCACGCTAATTGGTGGAGTAAATGAATGAGCTAAAATGTAAAACTGTTGATTTCACGGGTACAAAATTAAGGAAAAGTAACTATAAGAACAGTTACTTTTTTGGGTTCGAACTGGTTCAGAACTTTATGCTGGTTGGAACACTGGGACAGAACGAAATACATAGGGGTTCTTCTCAGAGAGGAACGATTGGGGGGAAAAAATCGGTTCCGACCGGTAACAACCTAAGCAGTATGAAACGTTTATTAGATCAAATAAGCCTCACCTATCAAAATAGCAATTCACTTTTATATCTTGACCAAATTCAACACTCTCATTGCCCCTCATAAAAATAAACTCCTCACTAGACACTCGGTCTGCTTAACGCTTTAAATGTGCGCGGACAGATTTTGGGGCGGAGTCGACCCTCCCGCTTCGCATCTTTCTCTTTGCTTGTGTTTAGCTGGTGAATGTGCCCTGGCTGCCATCGACCCTCAAAATGACGAAATTACAGTTTCTAAATGTCTTTTTGACAGAAAGGTTGATGTTAGCTGCCCAAGAGATATATAAACAAGTGGAAGAGACAATATTGGAATACCAGGAGGAAATATTCCAGGGAAAGCGAGAGAATGATCAACTGAGACGCAAGCTTCACGAAAATGGGATTCCATGGTCAGGTTAGTAGCTAGTTTGCTCTGAAGAAAATAACCCAAGGGGGCATTCTGCCTTATCTCTAGGGTTCTCAGCCGACGACAGCTGGGACCATGTGAACTACAATCCCGACGCTCTGTTTTAACGTTTAGAGACGTTAATAATCCTCGCGTGCTATACGGGTTTGTTAACATAAGGCCCTCTAATTTCACAGCACAATTTCACATCAGATCAAAAACAACAAAAAATCACAATAGCAAAATAAACTATTGGTGTACCCTTTTAACACGGTTGCAGCTGACAGTGTTTTCAGTTACAACACTTTTCTGGGGGTCCTTTTACACACGGGGCCCAGTTTTTCATGAGTTATGTATCTGGATTTAGCCTATTGGGTAGGATTAAATTAATTGAAATATAATAAATAGAACGGACAAACCATTGACTTGAATGGGGACACCCGTTCTATTCATTCTATTTCTATGCTTTTTAATCCTATTTGATAGGCGAAATCCAGATAATTTTTGAAAAACTGGGCCAAGGTGTTCGGCGCATGCTAGATATCTAATTAGCACAGGTGGTCGCCTCAGTCTTCTGTCTATCTTCTGTAAACAAGTGCTGTAACATGGAAATATGGCCTTGTTGGAATCCTAACCTTATAAAGGTTTGTGTAATTTAACCTTATTTTTTTTTTTTATTCTTACTTAAATTCTTACTTGTTTTAAATTTCTAAAGCCGTACCACAAGTGATGCGTGTTAACGTTCAGACCGAGTGTCGGGGCTCTTAACAAATCTCCCGGACAGAATATACTTTTGTGAATAGACGCTATAGTTAGCGTCTATGAATAGGCTATTAGATAGCTAACGTTTGCTGACTAGCAAGCTGTGCTAGCGATGATAATGAGCACACATTATGTAGCTAGCTATTTTATCTGAAATACATTTACATAATTTAGCAGACGCTCTTATCCAGAGCGACTTACAAATTATGCTTCAGCTAACCAACTATTAATGTGCCATATGCCAGTGGCTATCTTGGCAGATTAGCTAATTTAACTCTTTATCTGCAGAGACGGCTAGCTAGCATTCATGCCTAGTAAATCCCAGAGTTGTCAATACATTCTGTGTATTGTGTTTCGTGCTAGCTATGAGTTGGTTAACTCAAACTCAGAACTGTGTGGTAGCAGGTTGTGATGCTCAAGTAAAGGTGCGTAGCTAACAACACATTTTCCCTTCTTGACTTTCAGACCGAGAGCCCTTTTCTCCTGTAGAATCCGAGGAGGAGGAGGAGGAGGAGGAGGGAGACATTGGGCAGAAGCAGGATCCAGAGCCCAGACAGACTTTGGAGAAACAGGAGGGAAGGGCCAGAAGGGAGGAAAAGCTGTTTAGGGGACTGGACTCTCTGTCTAGATTCACTCCTTCCAATGGAAACGATGACTATGATCAGTACCCACCTCAACCCACCTCACATCAGTTCCAAAAACAAACTCACACTGGGAAGAGAAGAGAGGGAGGCTCTCTATCAAGCTCAACAACCTCCAAACCGATAAAAACAGAGACTGATAGATTGGGCGTCTGTCCATTGGATGATCCATCAAGTGACCCTAATACACTCTCTTCAGTGAACCTTGACCTTTCGGCAGCACAGAGTGAGAACAGTGTAAGTATGATGGGGGTGGAAGGTGGTGACGAACTACTGTCAGGATTTGAGGCTCTACAGATACCGCTACACACGGAAAATTCAAATTCCCTTCAAATCCACCACGACACATCATTGTGTTGCAAGGTGTGTGGGAAACCCTGTAGACATATGGGCCATTTAAACGCACATGTGCGAATGCACACGAAAGAGAAGCCATTTCTCTGTGGGTTGTGTGGTAAGTCCTTTAGCTCGTCTGGGAGGTTGAAAGGCCACCAGAGGATTCACACAGGGGAGAAGCCCTACCAGTGTCATATCTGTAGGAAACGTTTCAATCAGACAGCGCACCTGAAGGTACACCTGAGAGTCCACACAGGGGAGAAACCGTTTAGTTGTCCTGTCTGTGGGAAGAGCTTCAGTCAGTCCAACAAGGTGAAAAGACACCTTGTGACACATTCTAGAGATGGATCGTTCCTACCAGGCCTATGAGGGAGATGTTGTTGTTTAAGGAAGGGAAATGTACAGGATGGGGGTTCCAATTCTATTTCAAATCCATTCTGGTGTAGGAAATGTTTAGGCTAGCTGTTTAATGAGGATCTTTTCCATGTGTCTTCCCAAGTGTACAATGCATTCTGAAAGTATTCAGACCCATTCACTCTTTTCACATTTTCAATGTTACAGCCTTATTCTAAAATTGATTACATTAAAAATGTTCTTCATCAATCTACACACAACACCCCATAATGACAAAGCGAAAACATGTTTTTTAGCAAATTTATAAAAAACTGAAATACCTTATTAACATAAGTATTCAGACCCTTCGCTATGAGACTCAAAATTGAGCTCAGGTGCATCCTGTTTTCCAATGATTATCCTTGAGATGTCTCTACAATTTGATTGGAGTCCACCTGTGGTAAATTCAATTGATTGGACATGATTTGGAAAGGCACACACCTGTCATGGCATGTCAGAGCAAAGACCAAGCCATGAGGTCGAAGGAATTGTCCGTTGAGCTCCGAGACAGGATTGTGTCGAGGCACAGATCTGGAGAAGGGTACCAAAAAATGTCTGCTGCATTGAAGGTCCCAAAGAACACAGTGGCCTCCATCATTCTTAAATGGAAGGAGTTTGGAACCACCAAGACTCTTCCTAGAGCTGGCCGCCTGGCCAAACTCAGCAATCGGTGGAGGAGGGCGTTGGTCAGGGAGGTGACTAAGAACCCAGTGGTCACTGACAGAGCTCCAGAGTTCCTCTGTGGAGTTGGGACAAATATCTCTGCAGAACTCCACCAATCAGGCCTTTATGGTAGTGGCCAGACGGAAGCCACTCCTCACTAAAAGGCATATGACAGCCCGCTTGGAGTTTGCCAAAAGGCACCTAAAGGACTCTGACCATGAGAAACAAGAGTCTCTGGTCTGATGAAACCAAGATTGAACTCTTTGGCCAGAATGCCAAGCGTCACGTCTGGAGGAATCCTGGCACCATCCCTACGGTGAAGCATGGTGGTGGCAGCATCATGCTGTGGGGATGTTTCTCAGCGGCAAGGACTGGAGACTAGTTAGGATCGAGGGAAAGATGGACGGAGCAAAGTACAGAGAGATCCGTGATGGAAACCTTGTCCAGAGCGCTCAGGACCTCAGACTGGGGCAAAGGTTTATCTTCCAACAGGACAACGACCCTAAGCACATATCCAAGACAACGCAGGAGTGGCTTTGGGACAAGTCTCAATGTCCTTGAGTGACCCAGCCAGAATCCCGGACTTAACCTGATCGAACATCTCTGGAGAAACCTGAAAATAGCTATGCAGAGACACTCCACATCCAACCTGACAGCGCTTGAGAGGATCTGCAGAGAAGAATGGGAGAACCTCCCCAAATACAGGTGTGCCAAGCTTGTAGCATTATACCCAAAAAGACTCAAGGCTGTAATCGCTGACAAAGGTGCTTCAACAAAGTACTGAGTAAAGGGTCTGAATACTTATTTAAATGCATCATTTCATTTATTTTTTAAAATACATTTGCAAAGCAATTTTTGCTTTGTCATTATGGGGTATTGTGTGTAGATTGATGAGGGGGGGGGGACAATTTAATCCATTTTAGAATAAGGCTGTAAAATAACTGGAAAAAGTAAAGGGGTCTGAATATGTTCCAAATGCACTGTTTTACCTCAATTGTCTATGTAAAGCAATTGTCAAAGGGCATTTTCTCAAAATTGGTAAGCCTACAAGTACAGAAAGAAAGTTTCCTGTAATACATTTTGTTAGTCAATCGACTCACATCCAAACTATTTATCTTAATTGACTGCTATCTATTGGTAGTGCATTTCGATGTTATTTACTTTGAATATTCTTCAAGCATTTGACTCCTTTCACACTGTATTTTGATACCTTCGAAAAAATCAAAATAAGGCGATTTTGTCATTTTAGGCAAGTAGTCTAGATGACCTTCATAAACAGAAGTGCAATGTGATGTTGGTGAATGCAGTTATTGGACAGTTGGATGTAAATGGGATGTTTGGGACATTTGTGTATTGTATATTTTGGTAAATAAATGTCAGAATTGTTGAAACAAAACATCTGATTTTTTTTTTCGTTTTTATTTAGTGGTGGACGTTTGGATGATAGTCGTCCCTTAAAACGTTAAGCCTAGATGTCAAGAAGATTTTAGAATGTGCAAAGTTGGGTGAATGATGGTAGCTGGTGATTCAAAGCCAAGAAACAACCCTCCTATGTGGGAAAGCTTCATAATCACTCAAAATCTGCTTCACAGTGGTCGGTTGACTTAAAATATTCCTTCTGTCGAGCTCAGTATGTAGAACTCTAGAACGTATAGAATCTATTCTGGGATCAGACAACTATACAGGCTATGTCTGGTTTAATGGCCTTTCCACTACCTCAAAACTGTTCACCCCTCTTCTTCTAAATTGTGAGGTCCTCCCAGAAAATGTTAAACCATTCATGATAAATGTAATAATCATGAAAGTCTTCTATATATTTTCTACGTATGTGGGTTCCAGGACTATGAGAACACGGATGACATCAGGTGGTGTGGAAGGAAGGCAAGGAGGAGGTGGAGGGTGTGGTTCCCAGTACCTGGGTGGTGGGCAGGAATGTCCTTTCGCCTCCAGCCAATGGCAGGAAAGCCCTGAAAGAAAGACACAAGCCAGGAGCCAGTTGGACCTTGTTAAGGTCAAACTATTCTCAGGTACTGAAGCGTCTAACCCATCACGTACAGTGCATTCTGAAAGTATTCAGACCCCTTTACTTTTTCCACATTTTGTTACATTAAAGACTTATTCTAAAATGGATGAAACATTTTTTTACTCATCTACACACAATACCCCATAATGACAAAGCAAAAACAGGTTGTTAGAAATTTTAGCAAATTCTAAAATAAAAACTGCAATATAACATTTTACATAAGTATTCAGACCCTTACTCATTACTTTGTTGAAGCACCTTTGGCAGTGATTACAGCCTGAAGTCTTCTTGGTGATGATGCTACAAGCTTGGCACACCTGTATTTGGGGAGTTTTTCCCATTCTTCTCTGCAGATCCTCTCAAGCTCTGTCAGGTTGGGTGGGGAGCGTTGCTGCACAGCTATTTTCAGGTCTCTTTAGAGATGTTCGATCGGGCTCTGGCTGGGCCACTCAAGGACATTCCGAGACTTGTCCTGAAGCCACTCCTGCGTTGTTTTGGCTGTGTGCTTAGGGTCGTTGTCCTGTTGGAAGGTGAACCTTTGCACCAGTCTGAGGTCCTGAGCGCTCTGGAGCAGGTTTTCATCAAGGATCTCTTTGCATCAAATCAAATTTTATTGGTCACATGCGCCGAATACAACAGGTGCAGACATTACAGTGAAATGCTTACTTACAGCCCTTAACCAACAGTGCATTTATTTTAAACAAAAAAAGTAAGAATAAAACAACAACAAAAAAAGTGTTGAGAAAAAAAGAGCAGAAGTAAAATAAAGTGACAGTAGGGAGGCTATATATACAGGGGGTACCGTTGCAGAGTCAATGTGCGGGGGCACCGACTAGTTGAGGTAGTTGAGGTAATATGTACATGTGGGTAGAGTTAAAGTGACTATGCATAAATACTTAACAGAGTAGCAGCAGCGTAAAAAGGATGGGGTGGGGGGGCAGTGCAAATAGTCCGGGTAGCCATGATTAGCTGTTCAGGAGTCTTATGGCTTGGGGTAGAAGCTGTTGAGAAGTCTTTTGGACCTAGACTTGGCACTCCGGTACCGCTTGCCGTGCGGTAGCAGAGAGAACAGTCTATGACTAGGGTGGCTGGAGTCTTTGACAATTTTGAGGGCCTTCCTCTGACACCGCCTGGTATAGAGGTCCTGGATGGCAGGAAGCTTTGCCCCAGTGATGTACTGGGCCGTACGCACTACCCTCTGTAGTGCCTTGCGGTCGGAGGCCAAGCAGTTGCCATACCAGGCGGTGATGCAACCAGTCAGGATGCTCTCGATGGTGCAGCTGTAGAATTTTTTTGAGGATCTGAGGACCCATGCCAAATCTTTTTAGTCTCCTGAGGGGGAATAGGCTTTGTCGTGCCCTCTTCACGACTGTCTTGGTGTGTTTGGACCATGATAGTTCGTTGGTGATGTGGACACCAAGGAACTTGAAGCTCTCAACCTGTTCCACTACAGCCCCGTCGATGAGAATGGGGGCGTGCTCAGTCCTCTTTTTTTTCCTGTAGTCCACAATCATCTCCTTTGTCTTGGTCACGTTGAGGGAGAGGTTGTTGTCCTGGCACCACACGGCCAGATCTCTGACCTCTTCCCTATAGGCTGTCTCATCGTTGTCGGTGATCAGGCCTACCACTGTTGTGTCGTCGGCAAACTTAATGATGGTGTTGAGTCGTGCCTGGCCATGCAGTCATGGGTGAACAGAGAGTACAGGAGGGGACTGAGCACGCACCCCTGAGGGGCCCCCGTGTTGAGGATCAGTGTGGCAGATGTGTTGTTACCTACCCTTACCACCTGGGGGCGGCCCGTCAGGAAGTCCAGGATCCAGTTGCAGAGGGAGGTGTTTAGTCCCAGGATCCTTAGCTTAGTGATGAGCTTAGAGGGCACTATGGTGTTGAATGCTGAGCTGTAGTCAATGAATAGCATTCTCACGTAGGTGTTCCTCTTGTCCAGGTGGGAAAGGGCAGTGTGGAGTGCGATAGAGATTGCATCATCTGTGGATCTGTTGGGGCGGTATGCAAATTGGAGTGGGTCTAGGGTTTCTGGGATTATGCTGTTGATGTGAGCCATGACCAGTCTTTCAAAGCACTTCATGGCTACAGACGTCAGTGCTACGGGTCGGTAGTCATTTAGGCAGGTTATCTTAGAGTTCTTGGGCACGGGGACTATGGTGGTCTGCTTGAAACATGTTGGTATTACAGACTCAGTCAGGGACATGTTGAAAATGTCAGTGAAGACACTTGCCAGTTGGTCAGCACATGCTCAGAGTACACGTCCTGGTAATCCGTCTGGCCCTGCGGCCTTGTGAATGTTGACCTGCTTAAAAGTCTTACTCACATCGGCTACGGAGAGCGTGATCACATAGTCATCCGGAACAGCTGGTGCTCTCATGCATGCTTCAGTGTTGCTTGCCTCGAAGCGAGCATAGAAGTGGTTTAGCTCGTCTGGTAGGCTTGTGTCACTGGGCAGCTCGCGGCTGTGCTTCCCTTTGAAGTCTGTAATAGTTTTCAAGCCCTGCCACATCCGACGAGCGTCAGAGCCAGTGTAGTATGATTCAATCTTAGACCTGTATTGACTCTTTGCCTGTTTGATGGTTCGCCGGAGGTCATAGCGGGATTTCTTATAAGCGTCCGGGTTAGAGTCCCGTTCCTTGAAAGCGGCAGCTCTACCCTTTAGCTCAGTGCGGATGTTTCCTGTAATCCATGGCTTCTGGTTGGGGTATGTATGTACGGTCACTGTGGGGACGACATCATCGATGCACTTATTGATGAAGCCAGTGACTGATGCGGTGTACTCCTCAATGCTGTCTGAAGAATCCCGGAACATGTTCCAGTCTGTGCTAGCAAAACAGTCCTGTAGCTTAGCATCTGCGTCATCTGACCACTTTTTTATTAACCGAATCACTGGTGCTTCCTGCTTCAGGGAATCTTGGCATTGCGCATGGTGATCTTAGGTGTGTGTGCGGCTGCTCGGCCATGGAAACCCATTTCATGAAGCTCCCGACGAACAGTTCTTGTGCTGACGTTGCTTCCAGAGGCAGTTTGGAACTCGGTAGTTAGTGTTGCAACTGAGGACTGACGATTCTTACGCACTTCAGCACTCTGTGCTCCCGTTCTGTGAGCTTGTGTGGCCTACTACTTCGCGGGTGAGCCGTTGTTGCTCCTAGACGTTTCCACTTCACAATAACAGCACTTACAGTTGACCGGGGCAGCTCTAGCCTGGCAGAAATTTGACGAACTGACTTGTTGGACGGTGCCACGTTGAAAGTCACAGAGCTCTCAGTAAGGCCATTCTACTGCCAATATTTGTCAATGGAGATTGCAGATTGTGTGCTCGATTTTATACACCTCTCAGCAACGGGTGTGGCTGAAATAGCCGAATCCACTAATTTCAAGGGGTGTCCACATACTTTTGTATATATAGTGAATGTGTTTGATCAGCCTGTTTTGCTGTGTTATTTAAGCCTTGATGACTCATTCAACAAGGAGAGCTACCTCATAGAGTGAGGACCACACTCTTCTGACTCATGTAAGACATGCACAGGCACATGGTCCTGTGTGTGTGTGAATGTTGCCCATATGAGGGTATTAATATGTTTAATAATACATATTAATACGTTACAGGTTTTATTGTACAGTGGGGAAAAAAGTATTTAGTCAGCCACCAATTGTGCAAGTTCTCCCACTTAAAAAGATGAGAGAGGCCTGTAATTTTCATCATAGGTACACGTCAACTATGACAGACAAATAGAGATTTTTTTTCTCCAGAAAATCACATTGTAGGATTCTTAATGAATTGATTTGCAAATTATGGTGGAAAATAAGTATTTGGTCACCTACAAACAAGCAAGATGTCTGGCTCTCACAGACCTGTAACTTCTTGTTTAAGAGGCTCCTCTGTCCTCCACTCGTTACCTGTATTAATGGCACCTGTTTGAACTTGTTATCAGTATAAAAGACACCTGTCCACAACCTCAAACAGTCACACTCCAAACTCCACTATGGCCAAGACCAAAGAGCTGTCAAAGGACACCAGAAACAAAATTGTAGACCTGCACCAGGCTGGGAAGACTGAATCTGCAATAGGTAAGCAGCTTGGTTTGAAGAAATGAATAGTGAATGACCTGCAGAGAGCTGGGACCAAAGTAACAAAGCCTACCATCAGTAACACACTACGCCGCCAGGGACTCAAATCCTGCAGTGCCAGACGTGTCCCCCTGCTTAAGCCAGCACATGTCCAGGCCCGTCTGAAGTTTGCTAGAGTGCATTTGGATGATCCAGAAGAGGATTGGGAGAATGTCATATGGTCAGATGAAACCAAAATAGAACTTTTTGGTAAAAACTCAACTCCGTCGTGTTTGGAGGACAAAGAATGCTGAGTTGCATCCAAAGAACACCATACCTACTGTGAAGCATGGGGGGTGGAAACATCATGCTTTGGGGCTGTTTTTCTGCAAAGGGACCAGGACGACTGATCCGTGTAAAGGAAAGAATGAATGGGGCCATGTATTGTGAGATTTTGAGTGAAAACCTCCTTCCATCAGCAAGGGCATTGAAGATGAAACATGGCTGGGTCTTTCAGCATGACAATGATCCCAAACACACCGCCCGAGCAACGAAGGAGTGGCTTCGTAAGAAGCATTTCAAGGTCCTGGAGTGGCCTAGCCAGTCTCCAGATCTCAACCCCATAGAAAATCTTTGGAGGGAGTTGAAAGTCCGTGTTGCCCAGCGACAGCCCCAAAACATCACTGCTCTAGAGGAGATCTGCATGGAGGAATGGGCCAAAATACCAGCAACAGTGTGTGAAAACCTTGTGAAGACTTACAGAAAACGTTTGACCTGTGTCATTGCCAACAAAGGCTATATAACAAAGTATTGAGAAACTTTTGTTATTGACCAAATACTTATTTTCCACCATAATTTGTAAATAAATTCATTAAAAATCCTACAATGTGATTTTCTGGATTTTTTTCCCTCATTTTGTCTGTCATAGTTGACGTGTACCAATGATGAAAATTACAGGCCACTCTCATCTATTTAAGTGGGAGAACTTGCACAATTGGTGGCTGACTAAATACTTTTTTCCCCCACTGTATATAGTTAAAGAGAATACATAAACCTTCTGCATGTAAATTACTTCCTTGCTAATTCCACTCTTGCTTTCTTTAGGGATGCCGTTTTTCAGTCCAGAGAGGGAGCATTCCTAAGGTATGTGCTGCAGCTTAATAATGTAACCTTGGCACTACCAATGCCAAAGCAGATAGATAAGAAGTGGAACACACTCTGATGTAAGTGCTGTGGAATTAAATGTCCTCCCTCTGAATTTTTGTGTGTGTGTTTTTAGTGAACAGGAAATGATAGGAAACCTTCTGAATCCAACCAAAAGTTTTCCTCTTCCAAATGACCGTGAGTATAATGTTGATTTATTCAATCTGGTCAGTCACACAGAAATGCATAGGGTCTGTGTCGCGGACCCAGATTAAGCCTATTGCAGGATGTAAAAGCCATCTCCATTAAGCATGCTTTTCAGTCCAGGTGTAGGTTTAATCTGGATATGGGAAAATGGCCCATAAAGATACAATTCCATTGTACGACATTCTGACTCTCCTCCAGAGTTCCAGGAGCAGGTCCTGGGTCTGCTGTTGGACATCAGACTGTCAGTGAAGGAGCTAGGAGGAAGGGTGGGAGTTCTGGAACACTGGGGTTCTACTGGGGGTTCTGGACCTGGAACAGACTTCCAGTTTGATGTGTGTAGAATCATCGAAGACATGGCCAACCTGGAGAGAGTTCTAGAGCCTCCGGAGGTAGCTGCCCAGATGGTATGTGGATCTGCAGAGGAGCATTGAATGACAAACTGGCATCAATTAATTTACCTCGACTTAGTTGTTGGTGTAACTCTAATACACATTCAGTAATACGTTTTTTTGTTTTTGATTTTCAGAAACAGTTACTGAGCAGGATTGGTGGGAACACGTTGAGGGACAATGTCACCAGAGTGATGGAGGTGGACACACAAACACTGGCTAACACTGTACTCTTGTGTAAATCTCTCTTTCTGTTACTGCTATTTGATTGGCACACCTGTTTAATTGAAATGCATTCCAGGTGACTACCTCATGAAGCTGGCTGAGAGAATGCCAAGAATGTGCAAAGCTGTCATCAAGGCAAAGTGTGTCTATTTGAAGAATCTCAAATATATTTCGATTTGTTTAACACTTTTTTGGTTACTACATGATTCCATATGTGTTATTTCATAGTTTTGATGTCTTCACTATTATTCTCAATGTAGAAAAGAGTAAAAATAAAGAAAAACCCTTGAATGAGTAGGTGGTCTAAAACTTTTGACCGGTAGTGTACATTAAATGAGACAAAACATTTGAATTTATTAATTACAACTTCTTTCGAATGTAAACATTGCATCAACATTTCTGAAGAACAAAAGTGGTTGCATAATTGTCTATGCAAAAACTGCATTGTGAACCATTGTACATCGGCCATGAATTATTTTTAAATAAAATAAAGTGCATGTTTTCTGGAGAACAAAGGAGAGTTGAACAAAAATAATAATCTGAATGCACAGAACATCACTGTGGGCCATGCAATATTCATGTATAAGTCACTCTGGGCCTTGCCCTTCATTAATGAGAAATTACACTTTCTGTTTCCTGCCAATGCTTTGAACTTTGGCACAAATGGTGTGAGCGCAACTCTGAGACAGTAGTGCAGGTGTTCATTGGTGAGCCTGGTGCGGTATTTGTTTTTAATAAAGTTCATTGTGAAGAAGGCTGATTCACAGCTGTATGTGGAGCCAAACATGGTCAGGATGTATTGTACCAGTTTCTTGAGAAAAGGGACATCAGCTGCAGGCACCATCTTTCCCCAGAAAGTGACAGGGTCACCATCACCAGCCTGCTCCTTCAAAACCACATTTTCTTGCAGCTCAATTAACTCCATTTGCAGTGATGCAACATCTACCCATCTGAAGATCTGTTTAGCTTCTTATGACAACTTTGTCACATTTGTGACCAAGAAGGGGTTCTGGATGAGCAGCAGCAGTTCTCTTCCAACAGTGAAGTCATCAAAGCGAGCCTTGAAGTTCTCCATCAGCTTCAGGATGAAATCAACATGGTTGGGAACATCTATGTCTCCCTGCATTTGCACCAGAAGTTTCGGGAAGTGGACAAGTTCTCCCTGGAGATCATTCTTGAAAAGCTCAAATGTCTTCTGGAAAGCCCGGACTGCTCCTATCATATGACACACTGTGTTGTCCCGTCCCTGCAGCTTAACATTCAGTTGATTAAGGTTTGATGTAATGTCTGTCAAAAATGCAACTGTTTCCATCTTCTCGTCTTCCAAAAACTCAGAAAACTGAGTTGCCTTGTCACTCTTTTGCTCTGATAAGAAAGCTTTGATTTCCTCCTGAATGGCTCAAAACTGTTCCAAAACCCTGCCCTTGCTGAGCCATCTGACATTGTTGTGCTACTGCACAGTAAGTCATTAAAACTGCCATTGGCCTCTGTCAGAATGCCTCGTAGCAGGCGCTGTTGTAGGGATGATGTTGCTCTCAAAAAGTTGATCAGTTTCATCATCGTCATGACCTCAGAATACTATTTTCCCAGACTGGCACACAGGACAGATTGATGGATGATGCAGTAATAGGATGTCAGGTCAGGGTGGTTTTCTTTCAAACGTGCAACCAGTCCCCTCCCTCTTCCTATCATGGCTGGAGCTCCATCTGTGGTGATGGAGACCACTGACTTCAGATCTATCCCCCTTTTTGTCAGCATCCCTTTGATGGCCTCATGGATATCCTCTCCCCGTGTGTGTGCTTCTAGATTTGTTAAGCCCAACAGCTCCTCACAGAATTCTTTCTTTATTTTGTTATAAAATCTGACAAACACCAGAAGCTGGGCATTATCAGTGTTATCTGTTGATTCATCCACAGCTAATGAAATGCATGGTGCGTTCTGAATGGCCTCATCAAGTTGTGAAGTTAAATCTTCAGCTAATATTTCAGTTCTCCTCGTTGCTGTGGAATCTGACAGTGGGATCTGTTTGATCTTTTCCCTGAGCTCATCTTTTTGTTTACCTTCAAGCAAGGTGTCAGCAACTTCACACATGCATTCTTTTACCATCTCAGCGTCTGAAAATGTTTTTTTGTGTGTTTTGCCAAAACCCAAGCTGTACTCAGTTTAGACAAACCCCAACTATTGCAAACCAAATGTTAGCCTATATGGAGAAATTATGTCTAGACGCTTTTTTCCAGGGGAGATTATGTTTATCAATTGCCTGACTGGGCTGTGGGACAGTGGATGCGCATTGATAATTCAAATTGAACTGTTAACAGGCATTACCAGGGGATTGTGGTGAATAACTCCCTATTATCAACTAATCAGCATCCAGGATCCAAACAACTCGTTTGCAGGTCGACAAGGGTGCGTTCCAGGTGGACTTCATTGTGTCTGCTTCTTAATTTACGGGTGTATTACAACGCTTGGATAGTTAAAATAACAGATGAGCATAATTGGTTCAGATTATTTGATGTTTTATTGGCCTCTACTTTTAAACAAAAACAAATCCCAAACATACAGGATGGTAGCTCTCAAGGAGCTGAGTTGGTCAGCCTGTACAACCCTTCTCCTGGAGATCTACCCTCATAACTTTTCGCTCCAACCCTAATTTAGCACAAGTGATTCTACTTATTAGCTGCTCACCAAAACCGTGGCTGTGCTCCAGGCGTGCCCGATCTCAGAATGCCTAAGTAGGTGTTACATTTGCCTTGGAAGCCCATGCTTCTCACATACTGTTCGTAAGCCTTGGAAACTACTCCTACGAAAGTAGTTTCGCGTGATTGAGGTTCGGTAGAACCAGTAATATACAGTGAGGGAAAAAAGTATTTGATCCCCTGCTGATTTTGTACGTTTGCCCACTGACAAAGAAATGATCAGTCTATAATTTTAATGGTAGGTTTATTTGAACAGTGAGAGACAGAATAACAACAACAAAATCCAGAAAAACGCATGTAAATAATTTTATAAATTGATTTGCATTTTAATGAGGGAAATAAGTATTTGACCCCCTCTCAATCAGAAAGATTTCTGGCTCCCAGGTGTCTTTTATACAGGTAATGAGCTGAGATTAGGAGCACACTCTTAAAGGGAGTGCTCCTAATCTCAGCTTGTTACCTGTATAAAAGACACCTGTCCACAGAAGCAATCAATCAATCAGATTCCAAACTCTCCACCATGGCCAAGACCAAAGAGCTCTCCAAGGATGTCAGGGACAAGATTGTAGACCTACAGAAGGCTGGAATGGGCTACAAGACCATCGCCAAGAAGCTTGGTGAGAAGGTGACAACAGTTGGTGCGATTATTCGCAAATGGAAGAAACACAAAATAACTGTCAATCTCCCTCGGCCTGGGGCTCCATGCAAGATCTCACTTTGTGGAGTTGCAATGATCATGAGAACGGTGAGGAATCAGCCCAGAACTACACGGGAGGATCTTGTCAATGATCTCAAGGCAGCTGGGACCATAGTCACCAAGAAAACAATTGGTAACAAGCTACGCCGTGAAGGACTGAAATCCTGCAGCGTCCGCAAGGTCCCCCTGCTCAAGAAAGCACATATACCCGTCTGAAGTTTGCCAATGAACATCTGAATGATTCAGAGGAAAACTGGGTGAAAGTGTTGTGGTCAGATGAGACCAAAATGGAGCTGTTTGGCATCAACTCAACTCGCCGTGTTTGGAGGAGGAGGAATGCTGCCTATGACCCCAAGAACACCATCCCCACCGTCAAACATGGAGGTGGAAACATTATGCTTTGGGGGTGTTTTTCTGCTAAGGGGACAGGACAACTTCACCGCTTCAAAGGGATGATGGACGGGGCCATGTACCGTCAAATCTTGGGTGAGAACCTCCTTCCCTCAGCCAGGGCATTGAAAATGGGTCGTGGATGGGTATTCCATCATGACAATGACCCAAAACACACGGCCAAGGCAACAAAGGAGTTGCTCAAGAAGAAGCACATTAAGGTCCTGGAGTGGCCTAGCCAGTCTCCAGACCTTAATCCCATAGAAAATCTGTGGAGGGAGCTGAAGGTTAGAGTTGCCAAACGTCAGCCTCGAAACCTTAATGGCTTGGAGAAGATCTGCAAAGAGGAGTGGGACAAAATCCCTCCTGAGATGTGTGCAAATCTGGTGGCCAACTACAAGAAACGTCTGACCTCTGTGATTGCCAACAAGGATTTTGCCACCAAGTACTAAGTCATGTTTTGCAGAGGGGTCAAATACTTATTTCCCTCATTAAAATGCAAATCAATTTATAACATTTTTGACATGCGTTTTTCTGGATTTTGTTATTGTTATTCTGTCTCTCACTGTTCAAATAAACCTACCATTAAAATTATAGACTGATCATTTCTTTGTCAGTGGGCAAACGTACAAAATCAGCAGGGGATCAAATACTTTTTTCCCTCACTGTATTGGGGAAAAATAGGCATGGGCAAAACAGGTAATGCCTTTCCGTCCTTTCTGCTCAGAGCCAATGCTATCGCTGGATACCAACCAGTGGCGGTCAGTGCTGTTAAAGATGAGGGAGGACGATAATTTTTTTAATGAGCATGGCCTTATTTCTATTACAGCATATTGGATGACAGTCATTCATATTCCATTCACCCAGGTCAATGTAACATTGATAGGTTTAGGCTAATGCACAATACTCAACTTTCCCCTATACCCAACATGAGGTTGCTACAACCTAGCCTATGAATGAAAGTTTACAACATAGGTGCACAGGTCGAGATAATATTTTGTAATCAAGGTGACAGACAGTGACACATTCAATACCGCCTTGCACACTCTTGCCTGCATCTAGCTGATCTAGGGTGTAATCATTAGTCCAACAGTTGCAAACAAGAGTTTCTATTGGACAAATTCAGGTATGTATATCCCCGTTTCGTTCCATTTGCTTCCGTTTAAGAAACGTTTTTCAACAGAATCGGCGGAATGAATACACCCCTGATCACATGCAAACACAGTTCACTTTCATAGCAGCCACATACAAATAGGATGATCACTTTGCTCATTGTAATTATTTCTAGTATCTATGTGCTCTCCTCCTCTCTCACCTTTACCCTTCGCTTGTGGACTTCAATGCACAACACATCAGCTGTCAGTGACCAGGCGAAAGCCAAGCCAAACCTTCATATTATAACCACTACACACAGCCTACATAGTTGTCACCATATTATCTAGCGTCATAGTCAACATAGCTAATAGAACTAACGCATTAGTAAACCCGCTACAATCAAGCAGTACAGTGTACAGTCAGCAAGCAGTTTAGCAGTTACACCGGCGGGCCCCAAGAGTTCCAGTGTTGGATAGCCATAGCCAGCTAGCTAACATAGCATCCTTCTCTGTTTGAGCTAGGTGTTTGAGTAGGCTAAACTAGCTAGCTAAGCTAGCGAAGTAAGTGAAAGTAAAAAAAAAAATACAACGAAATATAGCTAGCTCTCACTCTTCCTCTCTCTCTTACTTCTCCTTCATTTTTGAAGAAATGTATTTGTTCAAAACTGTTCAACTATTGAATTTTTCTCTCTCTTTGAGCCAACTACTCACTACATTTTATGGTCTACAGTGCTAGCTAGCGGTAGCTTATGCTTTCAGTACTAGATTAATTATCTGATCCTTTGATTGGGTGGACAGCATGTCAGTTCATGCTGCAATAGCTCTGATAGGTTGTAAGACGTCCTCCGGAAGTTGTCATAATTACTGTGTAAGTCTATGGAAGGGGATGAGAACCAAGAGCCACCAAGGTTTTGTATTGAAGTCAATGTACCCAAAGAAGGACGGAAACTAGCTGTCCTCCGGCTACACCATGGTGCTACCCTACAGAGTGCTGTTGAGGATACTGTAGACCTTTATTGCAAATGGTGTGTTTTAATAAATTATTTGGTGACGTGAATATTTAATATCGTTTTATCAAACAATGATAACTTTTTTTATTTTTATGAAATTCACTGAGGAGGAAGGTCCTCCACTTCCTCCTCTGAGGAGCCTCCACTGATGCCAACACTCCCATTCAAACCCAGAATTCTATACTGGATTTCTCCAGACTTCCAATGCGATTTAACGAGACAAGATTTGGAAGGATGGCCACGCGAGGCTAGTATTGAATAGTGTTGAACATACTGTACCTTTAAAAAAAAGTAGGGGCGTGGATCAGAAAACCAGTCAGTATCTGGTGTGACCACCATTTGCCTCATGCACCACGACACATCTCCTTCGCATAGAGTTGATCAGGCTGTTGATAGTGGCTTGTGGAATGTTGTCCCACTCCTCTTCAATGGCTTTGCGAAGTTGCTGGATGTTTGCGGGAACTGGAACACGCTGTCGTACACGTCGATCCAGAGCATCCTATACCACCCGCTGAGGTATTTGTGAGCTCTGGCCCAGTAAGAAGGTGGTCATTCAATGACGTGTCTTGGAATCTTGCTGAGCAATCGAAGACGACGCGTATCTTCCCAGGCTTTTGAGGGTGGTATACCCCGTGGTGGGGAATATACCAGGCTGGATGATTGTTGAGTTCCTTTTCGGGAACCTTCTCAGCATCACCACGAGCAATGATATCTTTCATGAAGTTCATGTAGTCTGAGCAGTATTTCTGGTCTCTCTTGAGCCTTCGTTCCAAGCCTCTTAGACGCTGAACAGAACATGACTTATTATTGGGTAGATTTGGTCTGTCTTGTTTGAAAGGTAAGGGCATTTCATAATGACCATCTTGTTTGTGTTTGATTTCATCTTTCAGCTTAGTCAAGAAGTGGAGATCTTCCTGAGAGACGGTTGCATCTTCTTCAACTCTTTCACTGAAATCAGATTCTAGTACCTTAATTACATCATTTGGACTGATCATTTCCTTGATCTGAGTCTTGCAAACATAGTGAACTTCACCTTTGAGCTTGATTGTTGGTTTGGGTTCAGGTGTCACTTTCCTTACAATGATGCGGTGACTTACTCCAATTGCATCACTGTAGTGCTCTTGTGGGTCACCATAACTCACTATGCTCCAACCTAGATCAGTTCTCTGAGCAAAGGGTTCGTTTTCTTCTCCACATCGACTTCTCTGGGCATTAGCGCTTGTGGGCAATTGTATCCGATTAGCAGACCAATTTCACATTCCTTTGGCGGTGCAATGTGTTCTGCAAGATGCTCCAAATGAGGCCATGCTTTAGCGGTCTCTGAAGTTAGAATGTGTGTCCGATTGGCAGGGATAAATTCACGAGTGTACGTTGTTGGCACTGTGATCTTCTTAGAGGAGAATAGACCTCTTATTTGTAGGTATTTGAGTCTTTTACAGGGTACAATTGTCCTTTTTGACGACATTGTAGATAGTTTCAGCTTCACTTGTTCCGTGTTCGTATCTAGAATGTTTGCTACTTCCTCAAGAATGAAGGAAGAATCACTTTGTGAATCTAGCAGAGCATAGACAAGAACTTCCTTACTTGAATCACTTTGCGTTGACACATAGACAGGTACTATCGCTGAAGTCTGTGTAGTATTGCCATCTTGCACAACTCTGTTGGATGTGGTTTCCTTGATAACCTCTTGTGTTGACAGTAGCTTTCTTTCCTTGCCATAACTTATGTCTTTAGATGTTTCCCCTTTTGGTTCTTGTTTTGAGCGATCTTCGTGTAGGCATGTGGGATGACGTTTTGAGCAGGTGTCACAGACCATCCGGCTACTACAGCTCTTGGATTGATGGCCAGGACTTAAACATCCGAAGCACAGTCTTTCATTCTGAATGAACTTGACTCGTTCGGCGACTGTCCTTTCAATGAATTTGAAGCACTTGTGTAAACTGTGTCCTAATTTCTTACATAACACAATATGTGTATAAGCAAAAACTGAAGCAGGAAGCACCAGTGATTCGGTTAATAAAAAAGTGGTCAGATGACGCAGATGCCAAGCTACAGGACTGTTTTGCTAGCACAGACTGGAACATGTTCCGGGATTCTTCAGACAGCATTGAGGAGTACACCACATCAGTCACTGGCTTCATCAATAAGTGCATCGATGATGTCGTCCCCACAGTGACCGTACGTACATACCCCAACCAGAAGCCATGGATTACAGGCAACATCCGCACTGAGCTAAAGGGTAGAGCTGCCGCTTTCAAGGAACGGGACTCTAACCCGGAAGCTTATAAGAAATCCCGCTATGACCTCCGACGAACCATCAAACAGGCAAAGAGTCAATACAGGTCTAAGATTGAATCATACTACACTGGCTCTGACGCTCGTCGGATGTGGCAGGGCTTGAAAACTATTACAGACTACAAAGGGAAGCACAGCCGCGAGCTGCCCAGTGACACAAGCCTACCAGACGAGCTAAACCACTTCTATGCTCGCTTCGAGGCAAGCAACACTGAAGCATGCATGAGAGCACCAGCTGTTCCGGACGACTATGTGATCACGCTCTCCGTAGCCGATGTGAGTAAGACTTTTAAGCAAGTCAACATTCACAAGGCCGCTGGGCCAGACGGATTACCAGGGCGTGTACTCCGAGCATGTGCTGACCAACTGGCAAGTGTCTTCACTGACATTTTCAACATGTCCCTGACCGAGTCTGTAATACCAACATGTTTCAAGCAGACCACCATAGTCCCCGTGCCCAAGAACTCTAAGATAACCTGCCTAAATGACTACCGACCCGTGGCACTGACGTCTGTAGCCATGAAGTGCTTTGAAAGACTGGTCATGGCTCACATCAACAGCATAATCCCAGAAACCCTAGACCCACTCCAATTTGCATACCGCCCCAACAGATCCACAGATGATGCAATCTCTATCGCACTCCACACTGCCCTTTCCCACCTGGACAAGAGGAACACCTACGTGAGAATGCTATTCATTGACTACAGCTCAGCATTCAACACCATAGTGCCCTCTAAGCTCATCACTAAGCTAAGGATCCTGGGACTAAACACCTCCCTCTGCAACTGGATCCTGGACTTCCTGACGGGCCGCCCCCAGGTGGTAAGGGTAGGTAACAACACATCTGCCACACTGATCCTCAACACGGGGGCCCCTCAGGGGTGCGTGCTCAGTCCCCTCCTGTACTCTCTGTTCACCCATGACTGCATGGCCAGGCACGACTCCAACACCATCATTAAGTTTGCCGACGACACAACAGTGGTAGGCCTGATCACCGACAACGATGAGACAGCCTATAGGGAGGAGGTCAGAGATCTGGCCGTGTGGTGCCAGGACAACAACCTCTCCCTCAACGTGACCAAGACAAAGGAGATGATTGTGGACTACAGGAAAAAAAAGAGGACTGAGCACGCCCCCATTCTCATCGACGGGGCTGTAGTGGAACAGGTTGAGAGCTTCAAGTTCCTTGGTGTCCACATCACCAACGAACTATCATGGTCCAAGCACACCAAGACAGTCGTGAAGAGGGCACGACAAAGCCTATTCCCCCTCAGGAGACTAAAAAGATTTGGCATGGGTCCTCAGATCCTCAAAAAATTCTACAGCTGCACCATCGAGAGCATCCTGACTGGTTGCATCACCGCCTGGTATGGCAACTGCTTGGCCTCTGACCGCAAGGCACTACAGAGGGTAGTGCGTACGGCCCAGTACATCACTGGGGCAAAGCTCCCTGCCATCCAAGACCTCTATACCAGGCGGTGTCAGAGGAAGGCCCTCAAAATTGTCAAAGACTCCAGCCACCCTAGTCATAGACTGTTCTCTCTGCTACCGCACGGCAAGCGGTACCGGAGTGCCAAGTCTAGGTCCAAAAGACTTCTCAACAGCTTCTACCCACAAGCCATAAGACTCCTGAACAGCTAATCATGGCTACCCGGACTATTTGCACTGCCCCCCCACCCCATCCTTTTTACGCTGCTGCTACTCTGTTAAGTATTTATGCATAGTCACTTTAACTCTACCCACATGTACATATTACCTCAACTACCTCAACTAGCCGGTGCCCCCCGCACATTGACTCTGCACCGTTACCCCCCTGTATATATAGCCTCCCTACTGTCACTTTATTTTACTTCTGCTCTTTGTTTTTCTCAACACTTTTTTTTGTTGTTGTTTTATTCTTACTTTTTTTGTTTAAAATAAACGCACTGTTGGTTAAGGGCTGTAAGTAAGCATTTCACTGTAATGTCTGCACTTGTTGTATTCGGCGCATGTGACCAATAAAATTTGATTTGATTTGATTTGATTTGATTTGAACACACATGTGACACTGTGTTAAACTGTTTGCTAGGTATTCTGCAGAGAAAAACACCTTGATGCACTCCTGCTCCTGCTGTCGGGAGATGTCTACCAGTGAGAGGGAGGTGGAGATGGTCTGCTCTGACGGGAAGAAGTTAATGCATTCCTACATTTACATTGATAAGTGCGGCTGCCATGAAACTGAGTGTGACAAGCAGAACCACTTAGATTAGGCCTAGAAGTCTTTTAAAATGGCCGTATCAATTTTCCTATTTACATTAACTGCATGGAATATTAAATACTTTTATCTAAAGGGAACCAATAGGGTCTGACTCATTATCATATAGGCTACTTTCATGAACTGTATGTCCTTTCTCTCTACACTATCATATAAATGATTCATGTTGTCTAACTTTTTCTCAAATGTATTAAACTGATTAAGAAGCATGTAGTCATTATCTTTCTCATTTGATTTCATATTGTTTAGTGCATCAATGTGCGACTAGGTAAAAAGTACAGATATGATTTAATAAAGAACACATTCATTATATAATTGCTACTATTAACGGGGCAATCTGCGGCTCAAACAATAACAAAGTAGGCGCCCCGCCACTGTTTTGGCAAAAAGATGAAGGATGGGGCTGGAGGAATGTAACCAGTCTCAAATTCATAGACAGAGCCATGGATGCAAGGACTGACCATCCATGATATCAACATTATAGTTTTAACCATGTTTTGAGGATATATAGTGTTTGTTAACAATTATGTTGTTTACGAACAAAGGAATAAAGCAATGTTATATTTCGTGTTCTGATGGGCTGCTACTGTTGAACTAAGCTCATTGGGCATTTATAAGTTATATTTTTCAAGAATCAATGGGTTTTATCAATTTAAAAGACCAAAAATGTATGTAGCAATCACAGATGAGTCACTGAAATCTGCAACATTGATTACCTGTTCCAATACATTGATGTCAAAATGTCACAAGAACCATACCCACTGGGCACAGACGTCAATTCAACATTGGTTCAACATCTATTCAACATCTACAGTGAGGGAAAAAAGTATTTGATCCCCTGCTGATTTTGTACGTTTGCCCACTGACAAAGACATGATCAGTCTATAATTTTAATGGTAGGTTTATTTGAACAGTGAGAGACAGAATAACAAAAAAAAATACAGAGAAACGCATGTCAAAAATGTTATAAATTGATTTGCATTTTAATGAGGGAAATAAGTATTTGACCCCTCTGCAAAACATGACTTAGTAATTGGTGGCAAAACCCTTGTTGGCAATCACAGAGGTCAGACATTTCTTGTAGTTGGCCACCAGGTTTGCACACATCTCAGGAGGGATGTTGTCCCACTCCTCTTTGCAGATCTTCTCCAAGTCATTAAGGTTTCTAGGCTGACGTTTGGCAACTCGAACCTTCAGCTCCCTCCACAGATTTTCTATGGGATTAAGGTCTGGAGACTGGCTAGGCCACTCCAGGACCTTAATGTGCTTCTTCTTGAGCCACTCCTTTGTTGCCTTGGCCGTGTGTTTTGGGTCATTGTCATGCTGGAATACCCATCCACGACCCATTTTCAATGCCCTGGAAGTAGGTTCTCACCCAAGATTTGACGGTACATGGCCCCGTCCATCGTCCCTTTGATGCAGGGAAGTTGTCCTGTCCCCTTAGCAGAAAAACACCCCCAAAGCATAATGTTGCCACCTCCATGTTTGACGATGGGGATGGTGTTCTTGGGGTCATAGGCAGCATTCCTCCTCCTCCAAACACGGCGAGTTGAGTTGATGCCAAAGAGCTCGATTTTGGTCTCATCTGACCACAACACTTTCACCCAATTCTCCTCTGAATCATTCAGATGTTCATTGGCAAACTTCAGACGGGCCTGTATATGTGCTTTCTTGAGCAGGGGGACCTTGCGGGCGCTGCAGGATTTCAGTCCTTCACGGCGTAGTGTGTTACCAATTGTTTTCTTGGTGATTATGGTCCCAGCTGCCTTGAGATCATTGACAAGATCCTCCCGTGTAGTTCTGGGCTGATTCCTCACCGTTCTCATGATCATTGCAACTCCACGAGGTGAGATCTTGCATGGAGCCCCAGGCCGAGGGAGATTGACAGTTCTTTTGTGTTTCTTCCATTTGCGAATAATCGCACCAACTGTTGTCACCTTCTCACCAAGCTGCTTGGCGATGGTCTTGTAGCCCATTCCAGCCTTGTGTAGGTCTACAATCTTGTCCCTGACATCCTTGGAGAGCTCTTTGGTCTTGGCCATGGTGGAGAGTTTGGAATCTGATTGATTGATTCTGTGGACAGGTGTCTTTTATACAGGTAACAAACTGAGATTAGGAGCACTCCCTTTAAGAGTGTGCTCCTAATCTCAGCTCGTTACCTGTATAAAAGACACCTGGGAGCCAGAAATCTTTCTGATTGAGAGGGGGTCAAATACTTATTTCCCTCATTAAAATGCAAATCAATTTATAACATTTTTGACATGCGTCTTTCTGGATTTTTTTGTTGCTGTCTCGCACTGCTCAAATAAACCTACCATTAAAATTATAGACTGATCATTTCTTTGTCAGTGGGCAAACGTACAAAATCAGCAGGGGATCAAATACTTTTTTCCCTCACTGTATTCAACATTAGTTCAGGGTCATTTCATTGAAATGACGTGGAAACTACGTTGATTTAACCAATGTGTGCCCAGTGGGCAGTATATTATTAGAAACAAAATTAGGGTACACAATATTTATGCAGTCACTCACTGGCGACTTACCATGAGGTGTTTCTATACGGATGTTATTGAATGTAACAAACTGGCGACCTACCTGTCATTTCCAGAGATCCACTCACTGACAGTAATAACATCAATCTACCTTTTGTTTAGCCAATTCTATCTCAATGAATGTGTCTGTCATTTCAAAATGTAGCTAATAATCACCTAAATATTTGTTTCTTTATTGACATTTAGATTGCAGAAAGTTTACAGCCAGTTGAACATTTGATTTAAGAGCGGAGAGCTGAGCTGATGGTCCTGTTTCGATTGACTGACTCTGAAGTTTGTGGAGGTAGGGGAGTTGGAACTATGAATCCAATTAGGTTAACGTCTGATAAAAAATATGATTGGGAAGTTGTTGATGCTAAAGTGTTAACAGATGGGAGCTTGTTGGTGTTCTGTAAGGACATGGAGAAGAGAGATGGGAGCTTGTTGGTGTTCTGTAAGGACATGGAGCAGAGAGATGGGAGCTTGTTGGTGTTCTGTAAGGACATGGAGCAGAGAGATGGGAGCTTGTTGGTGTTCTGTAAAGACATGGAGCAGAGAGATGGGAGCTTGCTGGTGTTCTGTAAAGACATGGAGCAGAGAGATGGGAGCTTGCTTGTGTTCTGTAAAGACATGGAGCAGAGAGATGGGAGCTTGCTGGTGTTCTGTAAAGACATGGAGCAGAGAGATGGGAGCTTGTTGGTGTTCTGTAAGGACATGGAGCAGAGAGATGGGAGCTTGTTGGTGTTCTGTAAAGACATGGAGCAGAGAGATGGGAGCTTGTTGGTGTTCTGTAAAGACATGGAGCAGAGAGATGGGAGCTTGTTGGTGTTCTGTAAGGACATGGAGCAGAGAGATGGGAGCTTGTTGGTGTTCTGTAAGGACATGGATCAGAGGGATAAAGCCAAGAAAATAGGGAGGTATAAGGTGTTGAGAGGCGTGCCTGACCAAGCAGGATAGTATAAGGTGTGGTGGAGGTGTGTGGGTGCTCACAGTGTGGGCTATGGTGGGTATGAGGCAATGAAACAGGCAGTGGAGGTGCAATGAGTGAGAGTAGAGAGAAGGGTGTCATGCTGAGGCAGTGAGGGTGGTCCAGGACCAGGGAGATACAGGATCTAGGTAGAGAAGACAGTTAGAATGGTCCAGGACCAGGGAGATACAGGATCTAGGTAGAGAAGACAGTTAGAATGGTCCAGGACCAGGGAGATACAGGATCTAGGTAGAGAAGACAGTTAGAATGGTCCAGGACCAGGGAGATACAGGATCAAGGTAGAGAAGACAGTTAGAATGGTCCAGGACCAGGGAGATACAGGATCAAGGTAGAGAAGACAGTTAGAATGGTCCAGGACCAGGGAGATACAGGATCAAGGTAGTGAAGACAGTTAGAATGGTCCAGGACCAGGGAGATACAGGATCAAGGTAGAGAAGACAGTTAGAATGGTCCAGGACCAGGGAGATACAGGATCTAGGTAGAGAAGACAGTTAGAATGGTCCAGGACCAGGGAGATACAGGATCAAGGTAGAGAAGACAGTTAGAATGGTCCAGGACCAGGGAGATACAGGATCAAGGGTGATTAAGGTAGGCATATGGAGCAGTTTCAGTGCCAACAGAAATTGTATTAGAAGTCCATAATTTAGCAAAGTTTTAAATAAACTAGAAAATTGTGTGTGCACATCCCGGCCAGCCAAACCCCTCCCCTAACCTAGACGACGCTGGGCCAATTGTGCGCCACCTCATGGGTCTCCCAGTCACGGCCAGCTGCGACACAGCCTGGGATCAAACCCGGGTCTGTAGTGACGCCTATAGCACTGTGATGCAGTGCCTTAGACCGCTGCACCACTCGGGAGGCCAATTATGAATTTATATTAGGATATTGAATTTGAATGTAATATTTTTGAATTTGTAAGACACATTGAATTCATAACCTTAACTTGTATTTCATGATTTTAAACTGAATTGAGTGAATATTGCATTCAGTTTTCAAATTCAACTTCAATTTAATTGAATATTCAAATTAAATATTTATATATTCATTTTCAATATGGTAGATATTGCATTCATTGTCTGTGTATCAAGTTTACAATCTGCATTGATCATTTTTTTACTAAATATTTTGACTCATCACATACGCTGCTGTTGCTGTTTATTATCTATCCTGTTACATTGTCACTTTATCCTTACCTACACTATATATACAAAACTATGTGGACATCCCTTCAAATTAGTGGATTCAGCTATTTAAGCTGACAGCTGTATAACATCACAGACATGCAATCTCCATAGACAAACGTTGGCAGTAGAATGGCCCGTACTGAAGAGCTCAGTGACTTTCAACGTGGCACTGTCATAGGATGACACCTTCCCATCAAGTCAGTTTAATAAATTTCTGCCCTGCTAGATCTGCCCCGGTCAACTGTAAGTGCTGTTATTGTGAAGTGGAAACGTCTAGGAGCAACAACGACTAAGCCGCAAAGTGGTAGGCCACACAAGCTCACAGAACGGGACCGCCGAGTACTGAAGCACGTAGAAAACGTCTGTCCTTGGTTGCAACACTCTCTACCAAGTTACAAACTGCCTCTGGAAGCAAAGTCAGCACAATAACTGTTAGTCGGGAGCTTCATGAAATGGGTTTCCATGGCCGAGCAGCCGCACACAAGCCTAAGATCACCATGCGCAATGCCAAGCGTCGGCTGGAGTGGTCTAAAGCTCGTCGCCATTTTACTCTGGGGCAGTGGAAAGGCGTTCTCTGGAGTGATGAATAGCGCTTCATCATCTGGCAGTCTGACAGAAGAACCTGCCCCAATGCATAGTGCCAACTGTAAAATTTGGTGGATATGGAATAATGGTCAGGGGCTGTTTTTCATGGTTGGGGCTAGGCCTCTTAGTTCCAGTGAAGTGAAATCTTAAAGCTACAGCATACAATTATATTTCTAGACGATTCTGTGCTTACAACTTTGTGGCAACTTTGTGGCAACAGTTTGGGAAAGAAGACCAGAGTAGGCGCGTAAACAAGATGGCGTATTGAATAGAAATCGGTACAAAACACCTCAAGATAAAAACATAATATTCAAAATCAGTAAGTTAGACTAAATATTAGCATTTCATATATTCGCAGTTAATATAATTCAATCTGGATAATAACAGAAATAAGATCATAAGGCTAGAGAAATATATCGACAAATATTACTACAACAAGCAACACCCAAACATGACTGAAGACAAGCGTGGAGAGCCGATCCCCAAAAGAAAACGCGACTCATCGACAGATACAGATGATATATGCTTTTCACCACTGGGTATGGTAAGTGTGGAAAGCGACCTGTTGAAGTCGATAAATGACAAATTGGGCATACTAGAACTGGTCAGTAAAGACGTAAAAGAGTTGAAAGCGAGTCTTCAAATGAGTGACGAAAAAGCTTTGGTAATGGAGAAAGAAACCAAAGAAATAAAAGTGACAGTCTCTAAAATGGAAACGGACGTTAGGGAATTAAAAAAGGAGAACAATCTTCTGAGAGAAGCCTTACTAGACATCCAAACTAGATCGATGAGGGAAAATCTAGTACTTACGGGTATTCAGGAAAAGGAGGGAGAAATAACAGAGAATATTATGAAGGACTTCCTGCATACAGCGCTGCAAATCCCACTCGAGGCTGTCGATAAAATCCAACTCGAACGTGTACATCGTTTCGGAAAAAGAGGACAAAAATATGAGCGCCCAATCGTTGCCAAATTTGCTTTTTTTAAGGACAAAGCTATGGTGAAAAGCCTGGGAAGGAGACTTGCTGGCACGAAAATAGGCATGAATGATCAGTTCCCGAAGGAGATTGTAGAAAGGCGCAAAGTTCTGTATCCAATCTTCAAGGAAAACAGATTAAAAGGGAAACGTGTTGCACTAGTGGTGGATAAATTATATATTGACAACCAAATGTTCAGAGACACAAAGACTACTCCATGGCTATTCTAAAAGTTGTAATGGAGGAGTCAAATATTGGAGCACCTGATACTAGCAATGATAGGGATTGTAATATTAAATAATATTTATAGTAAGTATAGTATTTTATAAATGGATAAAACGATATAACAAGCAGAATAATACATCTTTATATACAAATAATTAGAACATGGATTTTTTTGGCGGGAGGTTGTTGTTTTGGCGGATGGTTGTTGTGGTTGGTCCTGTGTTCTCTCTGGCGTCCTTTCCCCCTTGCAGCAGATGTGGATGCGGGTGCGTTTGCACGCTCGGCCCATTTCTTCCGCAGTCAGCCATGTGGTGTGCATTTTTGTGTTTGAAAAGGTACGGCGTTAAGTGAGTGAGAGGGGAAATGGTTGCATATCCCAGAGCCGACCGGGGTCTATGAACAGGGGTAGTGAGAGAGAGCTTTCAATTTTGTGTAGATGAGGGATATACATTTTTAAATATAGTAAACATCTAATCTAATTATTCATTGTCCTATCATGATGGAAAGATCCCTAACCCTATAACCTGGACACCCACCTGAGCGACCCATACACCAAAGAGAAGTTCCCATCTATTTTATGGACCTGCTGTGAATATGCAGCCTAAATAGAGAAATAAATGCGGTCAGAGACCTACTTGAGCAGCACCGCCCCCTCAAGATTCTGAGCCTGCCTGGCAGGGTTGGTCCTACAAAGCCAGAGCCCCCTGATGGGAGAGCATAATATACAAGGAAATTCTCAAAGCTGCTAATGAGAACCTTGACGACCTTTTACCTAGCCGGTGGGGATTCCGGTGGGGTACGCCCACCCAGGTAGTGGCAGTGCTGGCAACACTGGCTGCAGTAACCCATGGGGAGGGGGTCACACTCGGACAATCAGAGAGGGGGTTTATCATTGTGGCCCAGGTGGCACAAAATAATCAAAGGTCTGACCGCATGGAGATGCTTGGGAAAATGGTTACAACAGGGGATCAGAGTGTTTGTGTCTCAGGTGAAGAGGGTGGATCTGATCTCCATCACCTAGGACTTGACATAGATGAAGTAGATTAATCAAATCTCACATTGTTGTCAATTTCTGCTCAATTTGCATGCTTTCTCAATCAGCTTTAACTGTATGTGCACTCGTAGATCAAGTTATTTCTCGGGTTGGGCTCTGGGATATAACAGCCGTTGAGTATTGGATTTTATGGTGGATTGTGGAGGAGGGGGGTTGAGTGTGTTGGAGTATGTGAGTATATTACTTTATATCGGGGTTGTGCCTGGTCGTCACTAGTTACCACAGCCACAAAGTCATAAACCCCGACCATTTCTACAATTTATCTTAAAATGTGATTTTAGTCCCTAACCTTAACCCCACTGCTAACCTTATGCCTGACTCGAACCTGAAATTAAAAAACCAAAAGCTTAATTTTGCTTTCATGAATTTATACTATATAGCCAATGTGTTCCAGCTGTTCCCTCTCTCGCGTGAGCATGCCAGATATTATGGAGGAACCGTGAGTTCACGCGAGAGTTGAAACGCCCACTTACACAGACAGGAACCGTGACATTTTATTTTAACGGTAAACAGCCTGAGGAAACTATCTTATTTATCCACCATCTTCCCTTGTTATTCCACCGGAAGAATTTGAATGTTGTACAACTTGGCAGCCCTGTCGATGGAGGAGTACAAGTTGGGACAATTTTATAATAAATGTCGCGTTTAAATAACAATTGCACTTAAATAAACTATTCTTCACATCGGCACAACACGAAATCCAATATATCAACTGCAACAGCGTAGAAGTTTGAGGTAACGTTAATCATGATTGTTTTAGCTAACGTTACATGGACTTTTCTTGAAGTCTGTCTGTTTTCTCTGACAATGATAGCGGACTAAACTCTACTCCATGGTGAAGGAAGTTTCTGATGAGCTTCCTCCTTACCTTGGAGTGGAGTTTGGTCCGCTACCCAATGCGACTTGAGGCATGTGAGTTAGCCAGCCAGCTACCAAGCTAGTCAGCCAGCTAGCTCGTTAACATCATATATCGACTCACCAGTCGATATACTCTGGCCGGCGGTACTCTTAACCTAGCTAGATATTGGTAACAAAACAACTTGATTGTTAGAGTTGGGTTCATTTGCAGCGTTAATTATCTAGCTAGGTTAGAGAACTTCAATCAGTGTTGCAAAAAAGAAAAATTCAGAGTTCCGCTACTGGCTCCTTGATTTGACATTTTGCAGTTGTCTTGACGTCACAGCACCAATTTGCCTAACTGCGGTCCCCTGCATAACGTTTCAGAATTGAGTGGGAAAAGTAATTAATTAATAATTAATTCATTAATTATTCCTCTCTCCCACGACGTTATTCCTCTCTCCTACAGCGTTATTCCTCCCTCCTACAGCATTATTCCTCTCTCCTACAGCATTATTCCTCTCTCCTACAGCGTTATTCCTCTCTCCTACAGCGTTATTCCTCCCTCCTACAGCGTTATTCCTCTCTCCTACAGCGTTATTCCTCACTTCTACAGTGTTATTCCTCTCTCCTACAGCGTTATTCCTCTCTCCTACAGCGTTATTCCTCTCTCCTACAGCGCCCATCACAATTACATGCACATGGCAAGTTATGCAAATTAGGTGATGACGTCATTTAGCGACTTTTAGGACAGCCAATAGCTACTTTCCTTACTGAGGAGTTGGCAACGCTGATCGGGAGGCCCATAGGGGGAGGGGGGAGGGGGGGAGGGGGGGAGGGGGGGTGGTATTATTTAAGATACTATTTGAAGAGGGTTTCAGATGTTTTTGGAAGATGGACAGGGACTCTGCAGGTTTCGCAAGGGCCCAATTGCTATTATGTGTGATGTGGTGGTGGAGCGAATGTTCCATCAGTTCCATGTAAGACCGGAAGACCAAGACTACCTGAGGTTCTTATGGTGGGAGAATGGTGACCTGATGTCTCCGCCATCAACTTTCCGGATGAAAGTCCATCTGTTTGGGGCAGCCTCCTCACCCGGCTGTGCCAATTTTGGTCTCAAACATCTAGCCGCTAAAGGTCAGGATGAATTTAACCAAACCGCTGTTAAATTCATCCAAAGGAATTTTTATGTTGACGATGGACTGGTGAGTGTAACGTCTGATGCTGAGGCAATTCAACTCATCAAGGAAGCAAGAGGTCTTTGCAGCACAGGCAAGCTAAGACTACATAAGTTTGTCTCCAACAGCAAGCATGTATTGAAATCAATACCAAAGGAAGAGTGCGCTGAAAGTGTCAAAAACCTTGATATGGCTTTGGGAGAGCCACTCATGGAAAGAGCTCTCGGAGTGCAATGGTGCGTGTCCTCTGATGACTTTCAGCTCAGAGTTACAGTCAAGGAACACCCGTTGACCAGAAGAGGAGTGCTATCAACAGTAGCTTCCATCTACGACCCATTGGGGTTTGTAGCCCCATTCATTCTTCTAGGAAAGCAGATATTGCAACAACTGTGTCGAGACAAGGCCGGTTGGGATGAACCACTCTCAGAGGAGCTCAAGACACAGTGGGAATCTTGGCTACAAGATCTACAAAACTTGTCTAATGTTAGGATCAGAAGGTGCTATATTCCAGCAAACGTCATAGATGTCAAACAGTACGAGCTTCACCACTTCTCAGATGCCAGCGTCACAGGCTATGGGGATTGTACTTATCTCAGAACAATCAACACCAATGGGGATGTCCATTGATCGTTAGTCATGGGGAAAGCACGTGTTGCCCCCACCAAAGTGACCACAATACCACGCCTTGAGTTATCTGCAGCAGTGGTAGCAGCAAGGACAAGTGTTGTGCTCAGAAAGGAGCTCGAAATAGATGGTCTTCAAGAACATTTTTGGACAGACTCAAAGGTTGTCCTTGGATATAAACAATGATGCAAGACGATTCCACGTCTTTGTGGCTAACAGAATCCAAAGAATCAAGTCCACTACAGATTCAAAGCAATTGAGATTAGCAAGAGTAGCACAGGTGTACCCTAGCACTGATGGAAGAGTCAGAAAGGTAAAACTGTTAATTAGTGACTCAACCTTAGATAACCAGGGAAAACGCACTACAAAGCCAGTGTATCTTGACAGGCCTGTATACAAGACAGTTTTACTGCTTGAAGCAGAATGAATGTTATGGTTATTTTGTGAGGTGAAATCCCAAAGGATGTGATTTGGTGGGAGTTTAACTGCCATAAATGTTATTCATGTCATTATTAATAGGTTTTACATAATATCATTATTATTTGTACAACTTGTATTTTGAATATTGATTTTGCTTGTATTTATGTGATAGGAACTATCTGTACATTCTATGTTGTGTTGGGACGCTTTTAGTGGTGACAAGTTCCAGACGTCGCGGTAAAGTAGCGGCGGTAAAGTTTAGTACTCTGAAAGATAAGTTAAATTAATGACGTGTTTATTTACAAGTATTCTTGTTTCTAAGTGGACCCATTTCCCTCTCAGTTGTGTGCAGCCAGCGAGGTATGTTAATTATGTTAATTATTTGTTGCGCATATGTACGTGCAAGGTTTCTGTAACGTGAACGCCATGTCACGATCGTCTACCAATGAGGAGGACCAAGGCGCAGCGTTGAAAGCGAACATATTTATTAAATAAATGATCACACGATCAAAACAACAGACGATAACGTGATGTCTACGGTTTTACACAAACCAAAATAGAACAAAATCCCACAAACCCGAATGAAAAACAGACAGTTTAAATATGGCTCCCAATCAGAGACAACCCACGACAGCTGACACTCGTTGCCTCTGATTGGGAGTCACTCTGGCCAACATAGAAATAAACACCCATAGAAACAAAACCCATAGATCTACACACCCTGGCTCAACATAACAGTGTCCCCAGAGCCAGGGCGTGACACGCCAACTTGTTTTTTGTGCATGTGTTGAAATGTATTTAAACAGTTCGACGGTGGATTGATGACGGTGGAGAATTTAGTAGAAGAATAAATCCATCAGTAACCAGAACAGCAGCGTCGTGTATTTCCTGGAGGGAGTGATAAACAGGACATACAAACAACACTGTTAGAAACAGTCCCAATTCATTCTGCAATAGGTCGACTCCCATTGAATTCTCACCCTTCAATCCAATTCCACCCGTACACATTTCTGCAAGACCCAAATGCATGTTGCGTTTGTTTCTGTGTGTGTGTGTGCTTATTTTGAGTTTCTACTCACATAGAAGATGTTCCACAGGATCCCCCGCAGGCTGCGATCTCCACGGGCACAGTAGACCTGCAGTCTGTCACCTCTAGGTAGGTGGTGGTGTTCTTCACATCACAGTGACTGATTGGAGTGCCTGGGGTGGGAGACAGAGTTAGGGAGGACATTTTAAAGAGGTGAGTTTCCCCCTTACTATGTAAAGTGCTTGGACTTTGAGCTACTTGAAAAAGTTGCCTGGTTTTAGCTATAACTGAACTCCTTGCCACGCCTTGTCATGCGTATTTGGCAATGAAACTGAGCACAAGGACCGGAATGTCCTCACAAAACAGGGTCTGGTTTTCTGGCTATCGAAATAGAACTACATCCAGTAGATTATTATATATTCCAGAACCATCAGACTCTCATCATATCTGCATTCAGTTTCATCTACAGTAACTCAACATTGATTTATTGTGTCATAAGAGGTTATGTTCACAAAAGGTTATGAACATAAGAGGTTATGTTCACAAGAGGTTATGTTCACAAGAGGTTATGTTCACAAGATGTTATGTTCACAAGATGTTATGTTCACAAGAGGTTATGTTCACAAGAGATTATGTTCACAAGAGGTTATGTTCACAAGAGGTTATGTTCACAAGAGGTTATGTTCACAAGAGGTTATGTTCACAAGAGGTTATGTTCATAAGAGGTTATGTTCACAAGAGGTTATGAACATAAGAAGTTATGTTCACAAGAGGTTATGTTCACAAGAGGTTATGTTCACAAGAGATTATGTTTGACTAGTAGATCTGATGTATGAACAAAAAAGACACAAATCATGAATATTTATAAATAAATCCGTTGTTTTGTTACTTACAGGATGTGCAACAGCCATTTGCATCAGTTTTCTCAGTTCCCTGTGATGTCAAAAAGAATAGTGTACAGTTACATTTGGATATGACTAGTTACAGTCTATTGAGTTGGAGAACACAGTATAGATGTTATAATGGAAAACTATGATCAGATTTGAAATGTTACTAGGGTGTAAATTCAATATAACCTACAAGTTACTATCCTATGAAGCAAACAGCATATTTAGATATAGTTACTTTACTTTAAAGAAACAAATTCAACCAGTTTTCTCATCTACTTACAGGGACACAGTCTTCTGGACTGAACACTGGGCATTCCAATTTGGTTTTCACAACGATGAACTGGTCGTTTCTCTTTGTGCAGTCATACTTCACACAGCGGTCACTAGGGGGCGACCACAACTCCCCAAGCTGTCAGGTAGCAGGAAAGAGATGTTGGTAAGTTAATGCTGCACGTTATAAAAACTTAAATAAATAAGCATTGCTAAATAATTTATAAGCTTTTCAGAAATAAGTACTTCATGGTTTGAAAATGTAAACAAGCATTACAATTCTTAAGCATTTAGACCTATAACATTTATGATGCATTTATAAACATTTGTAAGCACTTATAATAAGTTCTCATTAGTGACGTCATTCGTCCATTTGTGATATCACAAAGATACCTGATATTAATAATAATCTAAATTGGGTGAATTATCTCATCAGTGTCACCTGAATGATGTGAGATGTGGCGTTTGGTAGAGCTACAACACATTCCTTCTGGACACATGTTCCACAGCATTCCCCAGGTACGACTCCATACTCATAACCCTGGACGGGAATCAACAAGGTGGCATCATTAGCGGATGTCCTTCATATCAAACTGTATAGCCTACCATTTAAAATGTTAAACCGAGTTTGCCATTATCCCGAGTACAGTACCGTTTGGCAGGTGGTGGAACAGTCGATTTGGACACACTCAACAACATATAGCTCGGAGACTGGATCCTTTTCAGGGCCACACTTGCACTCCTCACAGATGCCGCTGGGAACATTTTCACCAAGCTGGAGAGTGCAAGCAAGAGTTAGTATCATGTGCTGTAGCAAAACATTAAGCTTGGGTCCTCAGTGGCTCTCAAGACGACTTAAAGGGGCAATCTGTGATTGGTACATCAATATTTAGGTATATTTTATAAAAAATGTACAAATGATTTATTGTAATACTGCTCTGATATCAAAAAAAGTGTCACTGCTCACCGTGAATTCAGTATTATTGTGGACACAGACAGGTTTGGGCACTGAAAGAACACACAATAAAAGGGTCAGACAGTTGTTGATACCTGCACCATGTTACCACTATACACAGATTTTACATTACAGCGCGTGACATGGTTCAATGAGATGGTCCAATGACATGGTCCAATGACATGGTCCAATGACATGGTCCAATGAGATGGTCCAATGAGATGGTCCAATGAGATGGTCCAATGAGATGGTCCAATGAGATGGTCCAATGAGATGGTCCAATGAGATGGTCCAATGAGATGGTCCAATGACATGGTCCAATGAGATGGTCCAATGAGATGGTCCAATGAGATGGTCCAATGACATGGTCCAATGAGATGGTCCAATGAGATGGTCCAATGACATGGTCCAATGAGATGGTCCAATGAGATGGTCCAATGAGATGGTCCAATGAGATGGTCCAATGAGATGGTCCAATGTGCCAGTAAATCAGCACAATCTACTTTTTGGGTTTTTTAAATTGCCGCCATCTTGGAGCTGGAATTGTGATCATGTGTACTGTGCTAATGCTGATACAAAAACAGAGTAACGGAGAGCACTGTACAATACGACGAACTTAGCAAACAAGGCATTTGTGGTAAGGACATGGAGGCACCGTTTTTATGCACGTCAGCTATTAACCTTTCGGTCCCTCTTCAAATGATGTGCAGCTTACAGTATAAAGGCTTCATAAACACTACATAAATGTGTTACAAATCATCTATAACCGTATGTCATGCTTTATGAATGGTTCATAAACGTGGCATAACTGTATGACATAACCACCAATGTCAAATGTGACAAAGATGTGCTTTATATAGGGTGGCATTAGCACCGCTTAATAAAGGCTTTATAAATAATTAAATTGAGGCTTCACTAAGTATTTATTACACAGTCATCCATCTTGGTAGAGTATTGCAACACCAGGATAATGGGTTTGATTCCCGGGACCACCCATACGTAAAAATGTACTCATGCTTTGGATAAAAGCATATGCAAAATGATAAATATTATATTTCACTAAAACATTTCTAGGATAGCCCAACCTATTTCCCTCTTGGGTAAACAGTCAATATTGGACCTGACCTCAACTTCTCCCAGAATGCTGTGCTGCAGGATGAGACACTCTAAAGTGTGGTCATGACAGCAGAACACATTGGTGAGGCCTTTCAAAATCTACTGTATTGCAATTGGAATATTGTAATGTTTAAATTTTTTGCTTATTTCTGGGGGGTTTTCTCAAAATTTCAGTTTTCTTGGTTTTGTTTTTCCAATTTTTTTGGGATTTCCCCCAGTTTTCTCTGGTTTACCCCAGTTTTTTTTCACACTTTTAATGCTTAAACCACAACAGGGCATGACTTTTGAGGTGTGGTGTAGTTGGCCTTTAATTCAGTGACCATGCCCTGCACTGTCTGGTTAGATGGGTTTCTGTGGTGTAGTAAGCCACATGTGATGTGATTCAGCCGCCAGTGGAATGGGGTGGAGTAAAAGGCCACCATATGTCATATGCCAAACATTTAGCACCAACAGACCTGTACCCAGGTTACCTGGTAGTAGGTTAAGGTGGCTCTACCTAGTCTAAACTGAAATACTGTCTCTACTCACCACATGTATTTATTTGACAGCAGTCCACTGTCTTGTTGACCAACACCTCACCGTACTTCTTACAGGTAGCAACTTCTTGGGGCGGACATTTCACCGGTTCACACCGGACACTCAGTGTGTCAGCATTACACTCGCACTTCTGGCAGTTACTGTTCCAAGTCTCACCAAACTGTGTTGGGACAAAACAAAACATTGTTAGCAGAGACTTCAAAGTCATTAAGACGAGGACTGGCCACCCCTCAGAGCCTGGCTCCTCTCTTGGTTTTTTCCCCAGGTTCCTGCCTTCTAGGGAGTTTTGCCTCGTCACTGTGCTCCTGTCTCTGCATTGCTTACTGCTTGGGTATCTGTAAAGCCACTGTGCTCCTGTCTCTGCATTGCTTACTGCTTGGGTATCTGTAAAGCCACTGTGCTCCTGTCTCTGCATTGCTTACTGCTTGGGTATCTGTAAAGCCACTGTGCTCCTGTTTACATTTACATTTTACATTTTAGTCATTTAGCAGACGCTCTTATCCAGAGCGACTTACAGGAGCAATTAGGGTTAAGTGCCTTGCTTAAGGGCACATCGACAGATTTTTCACCTAGTCAGCTCGGGGATTAGAACCAGCGACCTTTTGGTTACTGGCACAACGCTCTTACCCACTAAGCTACCTGCCGCTGCATTCCTGTCTCTGCATTGCTTACTGCTTGGGTATCTGTAAAGCCACTGTGCTCCTGTCTCTGCATTGCTTACTGCTTGGGTATCTGTAAAGCCACTGTGCTCCTGTCTCTGCATTGCTTACTGCTTGGGTATCTGTAAAGCCACTGTGCTCCTGTCTCTGCATTGCTTACTGCTTGGGTATCTGTAAAGCCACTGTGCTCCTGTCTCTGCATTGCTTACTGCTTGGGTATCTGTAAAGCCACTGTGCTCCTGTCTCTGCATTGCTTACTGCTTGGGTATCTGTAAAGCCCTTTGTGACTACTGCTGATGATAAAAGGGCTTTATCAAATACATTTGATTGATTGATAATAACAATAGGGCTTCCAGCCCCTTCAGGGCTTGGACCACTAACAAGCCCCAATGAAACTAGTAAACTGAAGAAAATAAGAAATGGGGTTCTATACAGAACCTTTTTGAGGGCCGTAATGTGAAGCGAGCCGTTGAACCATTTTCGGTTGTATATACTGTCGCACCATTTCTTCTGATGTACACCACAGTGAATCGATCTACATTCTTACCTGTTTGGGATTCCCATCAGGTCCAGTGCATCCCTGAAGGGAAAAGAAGATTTCAAGTCATACATGGTGGTACTTTGAGACACAATTAAACAATATATTCCTCAAACGGTGACACATCCTTACCACAGTCACGAACACAGGTGTCAGATAACGTGTTGAACAAGATGGTACCCTCGGGGCAGAAGCAGCCCTCCATGAATGTGTCACATACAATGTCACGGCTGTTTTGTTCTCCCTCACATGAATGCACATATTTGTCATTGTATCTATAATAAGGGAAAACAATGCGTTACAGACTAGGGAGAAAAACGGAATGGAAACCTTTAAGAATGCATGTACATTAGGTAGTGATGTAAAATAATGAGATGGGAATGAGATGGATACCTTGAATTGCATGTTGGCTGGATAGTAGGGCCACATGCCTTATACACTTTGGTTTTAGGGCAGATCAGTTCTGTAATATGGTTCAAGATGGAATGAAAGACAAAACAGTACGTAAACAGTTTGTAAATGCAGGTTGTCAAAATACAATTCATTATGATAAATCATACAATTATTATAATTATTTAAAATCTTATTAACATCTTGTCTGCATCCCAAATGGGATCCTATTCCCTACATAGATCGCTACTTTTGGCAAGAGCCTGGTCAAAAGTAGTGCACTATGTAGGGAATACGATGCCATTTGGGACACAGTCCTTATTTTATATGAAATTCCCTCCCTACCACATTTTCCATTAGTTGAGTTCCTCCAGTTGATACAGACTCCAGCTCCTGCACACATCACAGCGTAGGTTTCCAGGCTGGAGCAGCCGATTGTGATATTTGGCATGTGGCAGACATCGAACTTACAGGCCTCGAAGAAGGGTTGTGGTGGGATAACGTCATGGCATTGTTCAAAGACCCTTCCAGAATAAAGAACCCATTTAAGTTATTATATAGGCCTAACCCAAATGGGGCACATAACATGTCACGACAGATCACTTTGAAATATTTGATTACTGTATGCCTTACAGGCTAAATTATTAGTGAAGCATCTATGTAGTGTTTATGAAGACTTCATGAATGCTCTATAAAACTTTGATATGGCATAAAAAGTCTGTAAGGTAAGTTTCATTATGAGTTTGGTTATACTTTATGGAACAACAACCCATTACTGGAAAGTTTACAGACTTTTATGTATACAGTGTCAAAACTAGCAACCTCAATCAGATTCACGTGTCTTTGTAATATCGCTGGCTCAGTGTGTTATTAGAAGGTCACATGTCTTACGGGCTAAGTATGATGTCACAGATTGCTGTCTTTCCTGACGGGCAGGTTGGAGGCGTAGGGGTAGGTGTGCTAGGTGGGATCGGTCTGGTAGGTAAGGTTTTGGTAGGTAAGGTATGTTTGGTTGATTGG